>NC_143045.1:34475000-34480000 GCF_057628025.1 Oncorhynchus mykiss
TCTCCAAGTGTGTGTGTGTGTTCTGTCTCCAAGTGTGTGTGTGTGTGTGTGTGTGTGTGTGTGTGTTCTGTCTCCAAGTGTGTGTCTGTTTGTGTTCTGTCTCCAAGTGTCTGTCTGTTTGTGTTCTGTCTCCAAGTGTCTGTCTGTTTGTGTTCTGTCTCCAAGTGTCTGTCTGTTTGTGTTCTGTCTCCAAGTGTGTGTCTGTTTGTGTTCTGTCTCCAAGTGTCTGTCTGTTTGTGTTCTGTCTCCAAGTGTCTGTCTGTTTGTGTTCTGTCTCCAAGTGTCTGTCTGTTTGTGTTCTGTCTCCAAGTGTCTGTCTGTTTGTGTTCTGTCTCCAAGTGTCTGTCTGTTTGTGTTCTGTCTCCAAGTGTCTGTCTGTTTGTGTTCTGTCTCCAAGTGTGTGTGTGTTTGTGTTCTGTCTCCAAGTGTGTGTGTGTGTGTGTGTTCTGTCTCCAAGTGTCTGTCTGTCTGTTCTGTCTCCAAGTGTCTGTCTGTTTGTGTTCTGTCTCCAAGTGTGTGTGTTCTGTCTCCAAGTGTGTGTGTGTGTGTTCTGTCTCCAAGTGTGTGTTCTGTCTCCAAGTGTGTGTTCTGTCTCCAAGTGTGTGTTCTGTCTCCAAGTGCGTGTGTTCCAGGGTTTCCTTTAGGAAACATTTGACCAGCAGCATTTTAATTTACCGGACCCATATGCATTGGGTGCACAACCTGATTAGTGTGTCCACCCACAGTGCTCAGAAACACACAAATCACATGTCCATGATGGTCATTCATATTAACACAACCTGATTAGTGTGTCCACCCACAGTGCTCAGAAACACACAAATCACATGTCCATTATGGTCATTCATATTAACACAACCTGATTAGTGTGTCCACCCACAGTGCTCAGAAACACACAAATCACATGTCCATGATGGTCATTCATATTAACACAACCTGATTAGTGTGTCCACCCACAGTGCTCAGAAACACACAAATCACATGTCCATGATGGTCATTCATATTAACACAACCTGAATAGTGTGTCCACCCACAGTGCTCAGAAACACACAAATCACATTTACATTATGGTCATTCATATTAACACAACCTGATTAGTGTGTCCACCCACAGTGCTCAGAAACACTCAAATCACATGTCTATGATGGTCATTCATATTAACACAACCTGATTAGTGTGTCCACCCACAGTGCTCAGAAACACACAAATCACATGTCTATGATGGTCATTCATATTAACACAACCTGATTAGTGTGTCCACCCACAGTGCTCAGAAACACACAAATCACATGTCTATGATGGTCATTCATATTAACACAACCTGATTAGTGTGTCCACCCACAGTGCTCAGAAACACACAAATCACATGTCTATGATGGTCATTCATATTAACACAACCTGATTAGTGTGTCCACCCACAGTGCTCAGAAACACACAAATCACATGTCCATGATGGTCATTCATATTAACACAACCTGATTAGTGTGTCCACCCACAGTGCTCAGAAACACACAAATCACATGTCCATGATGGTCATTCATATTAACACAACCTGATTAGTGTGTCCACCCACAGTGCTCAGAAACACACAAATCACATGTCCATGATGGTCATTCATATTAACACAACCTGATTAGTGTGTCCACCCACAGTGCTCAGAAACACACAAATCACATGTCTATGATGGTCATTCATATTAACACAACCTGATTAGTGTGTCCACCCACAGTGCTCAGAAACACACAAATCACATGTCCATGATGGTCATTCATATTAACACAACCTGATTAGTGCGTCCACCCACAGTGCTCAGAAACACACAAATCACATGTCTATGATGGTCATTCATATTAACACAACCTGATTAGTGTGTCCACCCACAGTGCTCAGAAACACAGAAATCACATGTCCATGATGGTCATTCATATTAACACAACCTGATTAGTGTGCGTCCTTAGTGAATTCAGATGAGCATTTTGAAGATGTTAGAGGATCTGTCCATTAATTTACCTTCCATAGTATAACAGCTTACCTGTTATTTTGTCTTTCTGTGTGAGAATGAAATAGCCTATTCCAAACAGACTCTGAGACAGTTGTTGGACGATAGATCCCAAATTCATACAACTAGTAGGCCTCGGTCACATCCCCCAGAAAATGTAAAAAGCATAGAGTCTGATGCAACAGATCAGCACGTTTTAGCTTGATCAATTATTTCTTCACACTTGAAGCGCAGCAATGCTCACGTGGCAGTAGGCTACAGATGTCAGATCTTAACTTGATCACGCTTTTGCTGCAGAGAATTGTCCTGATGCATCAGGAAATTCTAATGAGCCTCGTGATTGGTTAAAAAATTAGCAGTTGTCTTTCTCTCCTTGCGGGGGCAGCCAAGTCATTGGGATCAGGGCTCGCTATCTGAAAAGAACGTTGTCTCGCTCAAACGCTATAGGCTTAGGTTGTATTACTGCAACATTGAAATGTACAGAGATGAATCTGAAATGCAGCCAAACACATCAACGACCGTTGTTTTATATAGCTTAATAAGACAGTACTAGTTCCTCCAGATGGTACTAGTTCCTCCAGTCGGTACTAGTTCCTCCAGACGGTACTAGTTCCTCCAGATGGTACTAGTTCCTCCAGACGGTTTTAATGAATTCTTAAGTCGTGTTTTTTTCCATGATATTATATAGAACATGATGTTCATCCTGTGTCACTTTACTTGGACTGAGAACATACCGTTTGACATGATTATGACCATCATAATCATATTAGCCAGATATAGGCCCTTATGTCAGGCCCTTATGTCAGTCACAAAGAGGGTGTCTTGTCCTGCTCCTGAATTCATCCCAGTCATCAGCAACAGAGCATTGGGGTAGGTGCATGTCTGACGTCACTGTGTCCGCAGTTACAATGATGATAATTGAATGTGGTCATTTTCAGAAAACTTTATCTAACGTAAACATACTGTTGACGAGTAGGCTATGGTGTCATGGAATGTTTCACCCTGTGTGGGAGGTTTAGTGGGCTTTGACACTCTTATGTAGGTGTTATAACCAGCCATAAATAAAGTAACTACCCTGGTAGGTTTAGTGGGCTTTGACACTCTTACGTAGGTGTTATAACCAGCCATAAAGTAACTACCCTGGTAGGCCTTTGGCTACTGGACAACGAAAGTTGATTATGAAAACCAATAGAACATAAGATAAATAGTCTACTGGTCTCAATGACATATGGAAGTCTTTAAAACAATAGTCTACTGGTTTCAATGGCATATGGAAGTCTTTAAAACAATAGTCTACTGGTTTCAATGACATATGGAAGTCTTTAAAACAATAGTCTACTGGTCTCAATGGTATATGGAAGTCTTTAAAACAATAGTCTACTGGTTTCAATGACATATGGAAGTCTTTAAAACAATAGTCTACTGGTTTCAATGGCATATGGAAGTCTTTAAAACAATAGTCTACTGGTTTCAATGACATATGGAAGTCTTTAAAACAATAGTCTACTGGTTTCAATGACATATGGAAGTCTTTAAAACAATAGTCTACTGGTTTCAATGACATATGGAAGTCTTTAAAACAATAGTCTACTGGTTTCAATGACATATGGAAGTCTTTAAAACAATAGTCTACTGGTTTCAATGACATATGGAAGTCTTTAAAACAATAGTCTACTGGTTTCAATGGCATATGGAAGTCTTTAAAACAATAGTCTACTGGTTTCAATGACATATGGAAGTCTTTAAAACAATAGTCTACTGGTCTCAATGACATATGGAAGTCTTTAAAACAATAGTCTACTGGTTTCAATGGCATATGGAAGTCTTTAAAACAATAGTCTACTGGTTTCAATGACATATGGAAGTCTTTAAAACAATAGTCTACTGGTTTCAATGGCATATGGAAGTCTTTAAAACAATAGTCTACTGGTTTCAATGGCATATGGAAGTCTTTAAAACAATAGTCTACTGGTTTCAATGGTATATGGAAGTCTTTAAAACAATAGTCTACTGGTTTCAATGACATATGGAAGTCTTTAAAACAATAGTCTACTGGTTTCAATGACATATGGAAGTCTTTAAAACAATAGTCTACTGGTTTCAATGACATATGGAAGTCTTTAAAACAATAGTCTACTGGTTTCAATGGTATATGGAAGTCTTTAAAACAATAGTCTACTGGTTTCAATGGTATATGGAAGTCTTTAAAACAATAGTCTACTGGTTTCAATGGTATATGGAAGTCTTTAAAACAATAGTCTACTGGTTTCAATGACATATGGAAGTCTTTAAAACAATAGTCTACTGGTTTCAATGGCATATGGAAGTCTTTAAAACAATAGTCTACTGGTTTCAATGACATATGGAAGTCTTTAAAACAATAGTCTACTGGTTTCAATGGCATATGGAAGTCTTTAAAACAATAGTCTACTGGTTTCAATGGCATATGGAAGTCTTTAAAACAATAGTCTACTGGTTTCAATGACATATGGAAGTCTTTAAAACAATAGTCTACTGGTTTCAATGACATATGGAAGTCTTTAAAACAATAGTCTACTGGTTTCAATGACATATGGAAGTCTTTAAAACAATAGTCTACTGGTCTCAATGACATATGGAAGTCTTTAAAACAATAGTCTACTGGTCTCAATGGTATATGGAAGTCTTTAAAACAATTACCTCCACGTTTATAGACACATTTATAATTTTTTGTCTCGGCTACTTTGAAGCAAGGTAAGACCTGCTTCACAATATGAAGTATAACGTTAAGGTTTCACACAATTTAAGTAAACGTTTTGAAAATGTATGTACTGCCTCCAGCTTGACGTTGAAAGGGGGTGTGTGTCGTGCTGAAGCCCGCCTACCGTTGCCTAAAGCACTTTCAGGGCAAATAAGAAGCGCGCTTGGAATTACTAGTTACATTTCATTTGTAGCTTTTTATCGTCGTGACCATCGAAGCTGTTTTTTTTAACTCGGAATTGAAGCGTTTAGATGTGTTGTGAAA
>NC_143045.1:34485000-34532500 GCF_057628025.1 Oncorhynchus mykiss
GAGGGAGGGGTGGGGGTGAGGGAGGGAGGGGGGGAGGGAGGGAGTACTATGACTTAAAGACAAGCAGAAGTGCTCATGGTGTTGTTAGTTATTATGATGTATTAATGAAAAGCTTCTCCAGTGTTAAAGTCTCTGTCTGTGTGTGTCTGTGTGTGTCTGTGTGTGTCTGTGTGTGTCTGTGTGTGTGTCTGTGTGTGTCTGTGTGTGTCTGTGTGTGCCTGTGTGTGTCTGTGTGTGCCTGTGTGTGTGTGTCTGTCTGTGTGTCTGTCTCTGTCTGTCTGTGTGTGTGTGTGTGTCTGTGTGTCTCTGTCTGTGTGTCTGTGTGTGTCTGTGTGTGTGTCTGTGTGTGCCTGTGTGTGTGTGTCTGTGTGTGTCTGTCTCTGTCTGTCTGTGTGTGTGTGTGTGTGTCTGTGTGTCTCTGTCTGTGTGTCTGTGTGTCTCTGTCTGTGTGTGTCTGTGTGTCTCTGTCTGTGTGTCTCTGTCTGTGTGTCTCTGCCTGTGTGTCTCTGCCTGTGTGTCTCTGTCTGTGTCTCTGTCTGTGTGTGTCTGTCTGTGTGTGTGTGTCTGTGTGTGCCTGTGTGTGTCTGTGTGTCTCTGTCTGTGTGTCTCTGTCTGTGTGTCTCTGTGTGTGTGTCTCTGTCTGTGTGTCTCTGTGTGTGTGTCTCTGTCTGTGTGTCTCTGTCTGTGTGTCTCTGTCTGTGTGTGTCTTTGTGTGTCTGTCTCTGTCTGTCTGTGTGTGTGTGTGTCTGTGTGTGTCTGTGTGTCTCTGTGTGTCTCTGTCTGTGTGTCTCTGTGTGTGTGTTATTGTCTGTGTGTCTCTGTCTGTGTGTCTCTGTCTGTGTGTCTGTGTGTAGGCGCTATGGGGAAGCAGTAGCTCGTCTCTCTCCGTGGGGGAGTCGTCTGTGGGAGAGTCGTCTGTGGGGGAGTGGCTACAGAGATTAGGGCTGGACCGCTATGAGGAAGGTCTGCTGCACAACGGCTGGGACGACCTGGAGTTCCTCAGGTACACAGACACACAGGGTGTTTCTCGATATGCATACTACCGTGCTCCACACTCTCTCATGCTTCAAGTGCATTCTCCAAGGAGGTTCTCTTGAGTCCATTCTTGTGAGGACAAGAGTGTGGAGAACACATGAAACGTTACTTTTGAAAAGCACTCACACCACCCTTACTGTGTTACCTCACAGGGCACCTCCCCATTCACTGAACCTTCTTCCAGCCAGGACAATGACGACAATGGGCCAAACAATATGTACACAAAGCAACCGTTTTACTTCATAATTATCAGATAGATATACAGTGGCTTGGGAAAGTATTCACCCCCCTTGGCATTTTTCCTATATTGTTGCCACACAACCTGGAATTAAAATAGTTTTTTGTATCATTTGATTTACACAACATGCCTAACACTTTGAAGATGCAAAATATTTTTTATTGTGAAACAAGCAAGAAATAAGACACACAAAAAAAAAAAATTTGAGCGTGCATGGACTAGGCCATTCCAACCACTCGTGTGTTGCTTTAGCAGTATGCTTAGGGGCATTGTCCTGCTGGAAGGTGAACCTCCGTCCCAGTCCCAAATCTCTGGAAGACTGAAACAGGTTTCCCTCAAGAATTTCCCTGTATTTAGCGCCATCCATCATTCCTTCAATTCTGGCCAGTTTCCCAGTCCCTGCCGATGAAAAACATCCCCACAGCATGATGCTGCCACCAC
Source organism: Oncorhynchus mykiss (assembly GCF_057628025.1). Lineage (NCBI taxonomy): Eukaryota > Metazoa > Chordata > Actinopteri > Salmoniformes > Salmonidae > Oncorhynchus > Oncorhynchus mykiss. The sequence goes on from NC_143045.1 coordinate 34,486,715, forward strand.
CATGCTTCACTGTGGAGATGGTGTTCTCGGGGTGATGAGAGGTGTTGGGATTGTGCCAGACGTAGTGTTTTCCTTGATGGCCAAAAAGGTCAATTTTAGTCTCATCTGACCAGAGTACCTTCTTCCATATGATTGGGTAGTTTCCCACAAGCCTTTTGGTGAACACCAAATGTGTTTTCTTATTTTTTTTTTAAGCAATGGCTTTCTTCTGGTCACTCTTCTGTGAAGCCCAGCTCTATGGAGTGTACGGCTTAAAGTGGTCCTATGGACAGATACTCCAATCTCCACTGTGGAGCTTTGCATCTCCTTCAGGGATATCTTTGGTCTCTTTGTTGCCTCTCTGATTAATGCCCTCCTTGCCTGGTCTGTGATATTTGGTGGGCGTCCCTCTCTTGGCAGGTTTCTTGTGGTGCCATATTCCTTCCGTTTTTTAATAATGGATTTAATGGTGCTCCGTGGGATGTTCAAAGTTTCTGATATTTTTTTATAACCCAACCCTGATCTCTACTTCTCCACAACTTTGTCCCTGACCTGTTTTGGAGAGCTCCTTGGTCTTCATGGTGCCACTTGCTTGGTGGTGCCACTTGCTTAGTGGTGTTGCAGACTCTGGGGCCTTTCAGAACAGGTGTATATATACTGAGGTCATGTGACACTTAGATTGCACACAGGTGGACTTTATTTAACTAATTATGTGACTCTGAAGGTAATTGGCTGCACCAGATCTTATTTAGGGGCTTCATAGCAAAGGGGTGAATACATATACACACACCACTTATCCATTTTTTTGGGGGGGTCGGGGGTTATTTTAACAAGTTATTTTTTTCACTTCACCAATTTGGACTATTTTGTGTATGTCCATTACATGAAATCCAAATAAAAATCCATTCAAATTACAGGTTGCAATGCAACAAAATAGAAAAACCGCCAAGGGGGATGAATTGCAAGCCACTGTATGTGAATCGTTGTAATCTAGATAGCCAGCTAGCTAGTTAAACAGGCATACATGACCATAAAACAAATGTAATGCAAGGTACAGTAGATGTCAATTCTTTATTGGTAGCTACTTAGCAAGTCTTCATGGCTAGCTAGCTAGCTAGCCAGTCAGCCCTGTTGACTTACTATGGACTTACCCATTCACTGAACCTTCCTTCAGGACAATAGAGATGAAACAATATATACACAAAGCTAACGGTTTACTTCATAACTATCAGCTAGCCAAATGTGAATCGTATTAATATCGCTAACCAGAGAGTATAACAGGCAAAAATGACCTAACACGAACATTATCCAAGGTAGATAGATGTCAGTTCTTTATGGGTAGCAAGCTAACAATTATTTGTGACTATCTGGCTAACTAACAGTAGTAGCTAGCCAGTTAGCTCTATTGACTTACTATGGGCTTACAACCTACGCACACTACAGTGGGTATTGTAAGCAGGTAACCATACCAAAATGAACACAGCATGTATTTATTAAGGTATCAAGATTACAATATTGTAGTGAAGCTTATGAGATGTGACTAGGCAACATTTGATTCCGAAGTCGGAGTGTATTTTCTCGCGCTTCAGCTCAAATAATGGACGCCATTGATTTCACGAAAATTAGCATAATTTCTTACTTGGTTGCTCCATATTTCTTTGAATACTTTCCGTTGAAGCTTGCATCAAAATATTTACAAACACAGATCGCATTTGAGAAGTGTCCTCCGTGCTCCGTTTCAGATACTTTGATTTGGACTCATACTCCGACCCTCCCGTGCTGCAATTTGCGTGCTCGGAGTACGGTAGTATGCTTTTTGAGAAACACACACACAGTCGATCATGAAACATGTCACTTCATGAATCTCATCCAATCATGTTCCTCCTCAGTGACATCACAGAGGAGGACCTAGAGGAAGCAGGCATTCTAGACCCCGCCCACAAGAGGATTCTGCTGGAGAGCCTGAGACAGCAGAAGCAACAGAAGTGAGCTGAACTGGTCCATACTGAGCTGAGACGTGCTAATCCATGCCAGACTGTGCCTTCTGAGAGAAATTGCACTCCATTATACTTTCTGTTGACCAACAGATTTTTCAAACGTCCCTTTTTAGATGTATTGTACTGTGTAAGTGTCTTTATGTTAATGTAACTGTGGCTGTTGTGTTAGCCAGCCTTATTTAAACAGTAGAAACATTTCAGTCCTTTGTTAAGAATCAAAACATGGACCTCTACCCTGCCACCTGCATAACAGACCCCTTCCCTCTCACCCCGCCCCCTTCCCTCTCACCCCGCCCCCTTCCCTATGACCCCGCCCCCTTCCTCTCACCCCGCCCCTTTCCTCTCACCCCGCCCCCTTCCCTCGTCCTGAGAAACCATTCTGCTCCTGGGATGTAGTAGACATTCAGTGACATCATCAGGCTGCGACTTCTTCAGGCTTGCCTCAGCTAGAAAAACAGCTTGGTAGAACTGAGTTTATTATTGTTTTTATTCCGCTCATGAATATGATTATTAATGACTATTTGTTCATTGGTGCAGTGTTTTTTTTTGTGTTTTATGTTTTTGAGATAAAGGGAATGTAGCGAACCACACCAGCACTGTTTGACTGAATCTTTTGTTGAGCCGTGCTGGGCTCCAAGGCCCCTTTCAGTAGCACAAACTGCAGACCCATCATGCAGTTGTCCATGTACTAATTAGTGTTTAATTGATGCTGAGCCAGCCTAAACACAGTGGGTCCCCAGGATCCTTACTGAGAAACACTGCCACACATCACACGCTGCTGGTTGTTCTTTTCACCACATGGTGGTGCTGTTGTCCTGGCAACCTCAGTAGGACCACAGGTAAGAAACTGAAGAGACACCAAGTGATATAAAGGACTGTTTTTAACATTATACATTAACATTCATGAATTTGTTTTATATAAATGTATATGTTGATGTTATTTGACTGTTGTAAAAAAAAGAAATGACTGTGTTGCACAATGAGAGGAAACAGGAGAAATGTGAGTGAATGTCTTGTTAATCTGTTATCACCTTTAGCCCTATAGCATAGTGGCCCCTCCTATACCCCCCCTCTCCCATCCCATCTCCTATACCCCCCCTCTCCCATCCCATCTCCTATACCCCCCCTCTCCCATCCCTTCTCCTATACCCCCCCTCTCCCATCCCTTCTATACCTCCCATCCCGTCTCCTATACCCCCCCTCTCCCATCCCGTCTCCTATACCCCCCCCTCTCCCATCCCGTCTCCTATACCCCCCCCTCTCCCATCCCTTCTCCTATACCCCCCCTCCCATCCCTTCTCCTATACCCCCCCTCTCCCATCCCGTCTCTTATACCCCCCCTCTCCCATCCCGTCTCCTATACCCCCCCCTCTCCCATCCCTTCTCCTATACCCCCCCTCCCATCCCTTCTCCTATACCCCCCCTCTCCCATCCCGTCTCTTATACCCCCCCTCTCCCATCCCGTCTCCTATACCCCCCCTCTCCCATCCCTTCTCCTATAACCCCCCTCTCCCATCCCTTCACCTAAACCCGCCCTCTCCCATCCCTTCTCCTAACCCCCCCTTTCCCATCCCTTCTCCTATACCCCCCCTCTCCCATCCCTTCTCCTATACCCCCCCTCTCCCATCCCTTCTCCTATACCCCCCCTCTCCCATCCCGTCTCCTATACCCCCCCTCTCCCATCCCGTCTCCTATACCCCCCTCTCCCATCCCGTCTCCTATACCCCCCTCTCCCATCCCTTCTCCTATACCCCCCCTCTCCCATCCCTTCTCCTATACCCCCCTCTCCCATCTCTTCTCCAATGACCCCCAGTGCCTTCTCCCTTTCTCTTCTCCAATGACCCCCAGGGCCTTCTCACTTTCTCTTCTCCAATGACCCCCAGTTCCTTCTCCCTTTCTCTTCTCCAATGACCCCCAGTGCCTTCTCCCTTTCTCTTCTCCTATGACCCCCAGGGCCTTCTCCCTTTCTCTTCTCCAATGACCCCCAGGGCCTTCTCCCTTTCTCTTCTCCTATGACCCCCAGGGCCTTCTCCCTTTCTCTTCTCCTATGACCCCCAGGGCCTTCTCCCTTTCTCTTCTCCTATGACCCCCAGTTCCTTCTCCCTTTCTCTTCTCCAATGACCCCCAGGACCTTCTCACTTTCTCTTCTCCTATGACCCCCAGGGCCTTCTCCCTTTCTCTTCTCCAATGACCCCCAGGGCCTTCTCCCTTTCTCTTCTCCTATGACCCCCAGGGCCTTCTCCCTTTCTCTTCTCCAATGACCCCCAGGGCCTTCTCCCTTTCTCTTCTCCTATGACCCCCAGTTCCTTCTATACCCCCAGTGACTTTGATGCCAAGTTAAATTCTTTCCTTATGAGAGTGTTGATTCGTCCACTCCTCCCTAGTCAAGCTCTACACAGCCCTGCCAACTCCACCTTGCCATAACACTGTTCTCCTGTTATTCTCTGTAGGTTATTTCCTGTAAAGATTGTCTGTTTCGATCTCCAGTCTGGTCTTTCTCTGGTTGTAACAATGTAACCATTGATCTCTTGTTATCGTTGTTTTTTCAGCAAATAAAAAGCTAATATTTAATCCATCAACACTGTTTGTTTCTCTTGGCACCGTAACTGACTACATTTACAGTGGGGCAAAAAAAGTATTGAGTCAGCCACCAATTGTGCAAGTTCTCCCACTTAAAAAGATGAGAGAGGCCTGTAATTTTCATCATAGGTACACTTCAACTATGACAGACAAAATGAGAAAAAAAATCCTGAAAATCACATTGTAGGATTTTGAATGAATATATTTGCAAATTATGGTGGAAAATAAGTATTTGGTCAATAACAAAAGTTTATCTCAATACTTTGTTATATACCCTTTGTTGGCAATGAAAGAGGTCAAATGTTTTCGGTAAGTCTTCACAAGGTTTTCACACACTGTTGCTGGTATTTTGGCCCATTCCTCCATGCAGATCTCCTCTAGAGCAGTGATGTTTTGGGGCTGTTGCTGGGCAACACGGACTTTCAACTCCCTCCAAAGATTTTCTATGGGGTTGACATCTGGAGACTGGCTAGGCCACTCCAGGACCTTGAAATGCTTCTTACGAAGCCACTCCTTCGTTCCCCAGGCAGTGTGTTTGATCATTGTCATGCTGAAAGACCCAGCCACATTTCATCTTCAATGCCCTTGCTGATGGAAGGAGGTTTTCACTCAAAATCTCACGATACATGGCCCCATTCATTCTTTCCTTTACACGGATCAGTCGTCCTGGTCCCTTTGCAGAAAAACAGCCCCAAAGAATGATGTTTCCACCCCCATGCTTCACAGTAGGTATGGTGTTCTTTGGATGCAACTCAGCATTCTTTGTCCTCCAAACACAACGAGTTGAGTTTTTACCAAAAAGTTATATTTTGGTTTCATCTGACCATATGACATTCTCCCAATCTTCTTCTGGATCATCCAAATGCTCTCTAGCAAACTTCAGATGGGCCAGGCCATGTACTGGTTTAAGCAGGGGGACACGTCTGGCACTGCAGGATTTGAATCCCTGGCGGCGTAGTGTGTTACTGATGGTAGGCTTTGTTACTTTGGTCCCAGCTCTCTGCAGGTCATTCACTAGGTCCCCCTGTGTGGTTCTGGGATTTTTGCTCACCGTTCTTGTGATCATTTTGACCCCACGGGGTGAGATCTTGTGTGGAGCCCCAGATCGAGGGAGATTATCAGTGGTCTTGTATGTCTTCCATTTCCTAATAATTGCTCCCACAGTTGATTTCTTCAAACCAAGCTGCTTTCCTATTGCAGATTCAGTCTTCCCAGCCTGGTGCAGGTCTACAATTTTGTTTCTGGTGTCCTTTGACAGCTCTTTGGTCTTGGCCATAGTGTAGTTTGGAGTGTGGCTGTTTGAGGTTGTGGACAGGAGTCTTTTATACTGATAACAAGTTCAAACAGGTGCCATTAATACAGGTAACGAGTGGAGGACAGAGGAGCCTCTTAAAGAAGAAGTTAGGTCTGTGAGAGCCAGAAATCTTGCTTGTTTGTAGGTGACCAAATACTTATTTTCCACCATAATTTGCAAATAAATTCATTAAAAATCTTACAATGTGATTTTCTGGATTTTTTTCTTCTCATTTTGTCTGTCATAGTTGAAGTGTACATATGATGAAAATTACAGGCCTCTCATCTTTTTAAGTGGGAGAACTTGCACAATTGGTGTCTGACTAAATACTTTTTTGCCCCACTGTATGTGTTAAATGGAAATACCTACAAGGGGACAAGGAAGAACTATGAGTAAAATAGAAAATGCCTTGTATTGTTTAATACAACATACAGCACGCTATTAAAAATAACTGACTGGAGTCCTCTGTGGTGAATTAATACTGACTTGTCAATGGTGATGACATCTTGTTCTGTTGTCTCCTCCAGTTTACTATGAGGGCTCAATGAAGGCTGTTTTCACCATCCCTGGCTTCAGGAGCTTCAGTTTTGACACAGGGGATCAGTATATTTGTACACTTTCTTTCTGTTATTGGTGCTGAGACTAGAAGACTGGCTACTGTGACTCCCTTTTCTGTGTGTGTGAGTGAGACCTTGACAGGTTATTTGAGGAGGAGAAGAAGCTATGTGAGTGAGACCTTGACAGAGGTTATTTGAGGAGGAGAAGAAGCTATGTGAGTGAGACCTCGACAGAGGTTATTTGAGGAGGAGAAGAAGCTATGTGAGTGAGACCTCGACAGGTTATTTGAGGAGGAGAAGAAGCTATGTGAGTGAGACCTCGACAGAGGTTATTTGAGGAGGAGAAGAAGCTATGTGAGTGAGACCTCGACAGAGGTTATTTGAGGAGGAGAAGAAGCTATGTGAGTGAGACCTCGACAGAGGTTATTTGAGGAGGAGAAGAAGCTATGTGAGTGAGACCTCGACAGAGGTTATTTGAGGAGGAGAAGAAGCTATGTGAGTGAGACCTTGACAGGTTATTTGAGGAGGAGAAGAAGCTATGTGAGTGAGACCTCGACAGAGGTTATTTGAGGAGGAGAAGAAGCTATGTGAGTGAGACCTCGACAGAGGTTATTTGAGGAGGAGAAGAAGCTATGTGAGTGAGACCTTGACAGGTTATTTGAGGAGGAGAAGAAGCTATGTGAGTGAGACCTCGACAGGTTATTTGAGGAGGAGAAGAAGCTATGTGAGTGAGACCTTGACAGAGGTTATTTGAGGAGGAGAAGAAGCTATGTGAGTGAGACCTCGACAGAGGTTATTTGAGGAGGAGAAGAAGCTATGTGAGTGAGACCTCGACAGGTTATTTGAGGAGGAGAAGAAGCTATGTGAGTGAGACCTCGACAGAGGTTATTTGAGGAGGAGAAGAAGCTATGTGAGTGAGACCTCGACAGAGGTTATTTGAGGAGGAGAAGAAGCTATGTGAGTGAGACCTCGACAGAGGTTATTTGAGGAGGAGAAGAAGCTATGTGAGTGAGACCTCGACAGAGGTTATTTGAGGAGGAGAAGAAGCTATGTGAGTGAGACCTTGACAGGTTATTTGAGGAGGAGAAGAAGCTATGTGAGTGAGACCTCGACAGAGGTTATTTGAGGAGGAGAAGAAGCTATGTGAGTGAGACCTCGACAGAGGTTATTTGAGGAGGAGAAGAAGCTATGTGAGTGAGACCTTGACAGGTTATTTGAGGAGGAGAAGAAGCTATGTGAGTGAGACCTCGACAGGTTATTTGAGGAGGAGAAGAAGCTATGTGAGTGAGACCTTGACAGAGGTTATTTGAGGAGGAGAAGAAGCTATGTGAGTGAGACCTCGACAGAGGTTATTTGAGGAGGAGAAGAAGCTATGTGAGTGAGACCTCGACAGAGGTTATTTGAGGAGGAGAAGAAGCTATGTGAGTGAGACCTCGACAGAGGTTATTTGAGGAGGAGAAGAAGCTATGTGAGTGAGACCTCGACAGAGGTTATTTGAGGAGGAGAAGAAGCTATGTGAGTGAGACCTCGACAGAGGTTATTTGAGGAGGAGAAGAAGCTATGTGAGTGAGACCTCGACAGAGGTTATTTGAGGAGGAGAAGAAGCTATGTGAGTGAGACCTCGACAGAGGTTATTTGAGGAGGAGAAGAAGCTATGTGAGTGAGACCTCGACAGAGGTTATTTGAGGAGGAGAAGAAGCTATGTGAGTGAGACCTCGACAGAGGTTATTTGAGGAGGAGAAGAAGCTATGTGAGTGAGACCTCGACAGAGGTTATTTGAGGAGGAGAAGAAGCTATGTGAGTGCAGGGAAGAGTGATATGATCCTTTAGCCCCTCCTCCCAATGCTCACAGACAGTCACACACAACACCACATCTTGTTCATTTGAGCAATGTTTTTATACGATAGATTTATTTGACAGAATATTACAGTAGTGCTATAACCCTTCACACAACCTCTATAACCCTTCATACAGTTGCTATAAGCCTTCCCTTTGCCCTTATGTAGACAGGATGGGCAGTGAGCTGAGACATGCTCTGTAATGAACAACTCAGAGTAATGTGGGAAAAAAAACACTAGACTATAACTAATATATTACTATTTACAAATCATTTTCAATTACAACATTTCGATATCTGTCCATTTAAAAAGACATACTGGTTTTGGTCACAAAAAAACATTGTTATTCCATTATTTTCTCATCCATAAATAACTGCTTTCCAGTAAAGTTGTCTTGAGTACTGTCTCTATAGTACCAGAGGGAGACAGGGAGGGGGAGATGGAGACAGGAGGAGAGGGAGACAGGAGGAGAGAGAGACGGGGAGAGGGAGACAGGAGGAGTCGTGTCACAGACCATTAGAGTGACGTGTGTTTTATGCAGTAAGTACGGTCGACCACTGGTCTACTAATGTTCAAGCTGCAGTCAGAGAATGTCCAACAATGCTGACCTGAATCCCAAAACACAACTCTTAAACCTCTACCTCCCTTCCCCCAGTCAGTCAGCCAGCCAGTCAGCCAGTCAGCCAGCCAGTCAGCCAGCCAGTCAGCCAGCCAGTCAGTCAGCCAGCCAGTCAGTCAGCCAGCTAGTCAGTCAGCCAGCCAGTCAGTCAGCCAGGGAACATTGCTATGAGATGTTTGAGCTGGTAGTCTGGTGGGAATGGGGATCAGAGGGGAGGGGTGGGGGTTGTCTGACAGTAGGAGTTTGGGGTTCTCTGGCACGGGTGTAGTGAGGATGTGAGAGGGAGTCTGGCCTTCAGGGGGATAGTTGTATTTGGGTGTCCCCTCTCCAGTACAGAGGGAGTTGGGGGTCCCCTCTCCAGTACAGAGGGATTTGGGGGTCCCCTCTCCAGTACAGAGGGAGTTGGGGGTCCCCTCTCCAGTACAGAGGGAGTTGGGGGTCCCCTCTCCAGTACAGAGGGATTTGGGTGTCCCCTCTCCAGTACAGAGGCAGTTGGGGGTCCCCTCTCTAGTACAGAGGGAGTTGGGGGTCCCCTCTCCAGTACAGAGGGATTTGGGGTCCCCTCTCCAGTACAGAGGGATTTGGGGGTCCCCTCTCCAGTACAGAGGGAGTTGGGGGTCCCCTCTCCAGTACAGAGGCAGTTGGGGGTCCCCTCTCCAGTACAGAGGGAGTTGGGGGTCCCCTCTCCAGTACAGAGGGATTTGGGTGTCCCCTCTCCAGTACAGAGTCAGTTGGGGGTCCCCTCTCTAGTACAGAGGGATTTGGGGGTCCCCTCTCCAGAGGGGATGTGCTTGCTGTTAAGAATTTGGGCTTTGTCCCCCTGATTCTCTCCAAGAAGACTGACTGTTTACCTTCAGCCTGCCTGGTTAACATACTAATCAGGAGGTACAGGGGCTAGGAGCTACTGTTACTAATCAGGAGGTACAGGGGCTAGGAGCTACTGTTACTAATCAGGAGGTACAGGGGCTAGGAACTACTGTTACTAATCAGGAGGTACAGGGGCTAGGAACTACTGTTACTAATCAGGGGGTACAGGGGCTAGGAGCTACTGTTACTAATCAGGAGGTACAGGGGCTAGGAACTACTGTTACTAATCAGGAGGTACAGGGACTGGGAGCTACTGTTACTAATCAGGGGGTACAGGGACTAGGAGCTACTGTTACTAAGTGCACAATGTCTGCTAATGCCTTTTGGACTGTGTATAGTGTGTGTGTTGGGGGGGGGTGGGGGGGGGGGGTGTAGCTTTGTTGGAGTGAGAACATACAGAACAACTGACACACACTCACACACCCCGTATGAGATGCATGTTACACACACTTCAACACAAACACACATTCACAAACTACAACTGTCCCTTAGAGAGTCTGGGTAATAATAAATGAAATGGATAGTCCCACTCCGGGGGGCCGTAGATAGAGGGGGAAGGAGAGTATAGATATACAGCAGTTATACTACAGATCTCTGCTCCTTGTCTCTAGTACAGGTTAGTCTGTATAGATATACAGCAGTTATACTAGAGATCTCTGCTCCTTGTCTCTAGTACAGGTTAGTCTGTATAAATATACAGTAGTTATACTAGAGATCTCTGCTCCTTGTCTCTAGTACAGGTTAGTCTGTATAAATATACAGTAATTATACTAGAGATCTCTGCTCCTTGTCTCTAGTACAGGTTAGTCTGTATAAATATACAGTAATTATACTAGAGATCTCTGCTCCTTGTCTCTAGTACAGGTTAGTCTGTATAGATATACAGTAGTTATACTAGAGATCTCTGCTCCTTGTCTCTAGTACAGGTTAGTCTGTATAAATATACAGTAATTATACTAGAGATCTCTGCTCCTTGTCTCTAGTACAGGTTAGTCTGTATAGATATACAGTAATTATACTAGAGATCTCTGCTCATTGTCTCTAGTACAGGTTAGTCTTGAGAGCATTGGGTTTCCGGTGGAAGGAGGAGAGCACGCCAGCGAAAGGCCCTGTCATACTGTCTGCAGGCTGCCACGCCTTCAGCAGCTCTGGAGCTTGGGTTGCGGGTTGGGCCATTCCTGGGTGGGCGGGGCCTAGGCTGGGCCAGCCAGGGGGTTTGAGCCCCTGTAGAACGGGGGAGCTGGAGGTGTTGGCGTAGCCACCATTAGCAGGGGCGGGGCTGGGGCTGAGGCTGGCAGGGCTACCCATGTTCCCATTGGCTGAGCCGGGCAGAGAGGCGGTGCTGTCAGGGGTGGGACTGCAGGTGGACTCTTTTGATTCGTCATCATCTGAGGAAGATCTGGGCTCACCCTTTTTCCCCCCAGCATTGCCATTGTTCCCTCCTGGGCCCCCAGTCCCATTACCAGATTTAGAGTTGGCCGCACGCTCCACCTTACGGAACTTAGCCCGCCGGTTCTGGAACCACACCTGACACAGACAGACAATAAAGTTTAGTCTCATTCAAACGTCTAAAAATACAACCAAAAGAAAAAGGCAACAAGATAAATATACAAATAAAAATACACACTCTCTCTAAAATATACTCATGAAGGATGTATAGATTACAATTTGGTAGATAACAATCATTTCGACAATAACTGACTGCATTAACAAAATAAACATGATGATGTAAGTCCATACATGGATGAAAATGTTTTATCTATTGTGAATTCGTGTTTTTCATCAGAACCCTGGACTCACCTGCACCCGCGCCTCAGTAAGGTCGATCTTGAGCGCAAGCTCCTCGCGTGTGTAGATGTCGGGATAGTGGGTCTCCGCAAACACGCGCTCCAGCTCCTTCAGCTGTGAACTCGTGAAGGTGGTCCTTATGCGCCGCTGTTTCCGCTTCTCGTTTAAACCGGATGGGTCGGAGAAGAACTTATATGGAACTGCGGAGCCAACCAATCACAATAAAACCAATTAGCGATGCTCTGTTTTATTGTAGGCGTTTTTCTATAGGCTATGTTATGGAGTTGCCTTTGTCTGACCTCGTAGGCTATAGGCTATAGCTTGAGGCTGAAGATGTTTTTCCCTGTACAATACACGTTTTAATTGACTTGATCAATTCAACTAACGGAATATAGCCTATCAGTAGGCCTAGGTGAAATATCGTGGTTCCCATATTTATAGAATTTATTATTCAGAGTTATTTTTTATTGACGTTTTCTTTTGGTTTAGTCTATGATAGGGAAGTAGTCCACAATCGTACAAAATATATGACTATATTTATACAATTAGCTAGTTGTAATTATACCATTAACTAAATTAAGTAATTTGTAATTTGGTCAAATTTGCCTAAACTAAACATGGAATAACAGAATTCGATAGGCTATCAACAAGGGCATCGAAGAAAATGTTGTGATAGACTAACCACCTTCCAGTTTCATTATTTCATTCAATTTGATTTAAAAAAATGAAAAGTGTCATGCAGCCTGATCATTACATACAGATATTTTAGAAGTGTTTTTTTCCCCCAGAAAGAGAGAGCGCGTGCATAACGAACGCCACGGTCTGTCAGTGTGCCTTCATTAGAACTACAATAAAATCATATTTTTAAAAAATCATTAGCTTATCCAGAAAGTTAGAGGGAATTCACATATAAATATAAACAGTGCAATAATGAGGTTTTAGGCGCAGCAGGACGTGCGCGCTTTTCGAACAAGGTGGCACAGCCTGCACCATTCAACCATTTGTTGAAGAAAATTCGTTTTTATTAGTTGTAGGCCTATTAGTAACTATAAAACGTAATTGTTATTTAATTGTTATTAATATAAGACAGCAGTTACCATATTATTCTTGTTACTAAGTGAGCTATTGTTTGTTTCTTTTTTCATTTGGACACATGAAAACGAGGTTGTGCATCTCAAGGGATTTCATCTTGCAAAATTGAAAAATTCAAAAGAGCCTCGCACATCTGAGCTTCCTACATGGTAACAGTTGAATAATATGAGGAAAACAAGAAACCAATACGTAAAGCTTCTTTTTTCTCATCCTGCAAAATTGTAAATAAATAAAGAATCTAGTTTTCCTATTCCATCATATCGACATGAATTATAAAATTGGAATGTATGTATGGGAAGGTAGCAAAAAATAAACCTTTGAATTGTGCAGTCGAATCGTGACCACATAACGAATTAAATAGAACATGATGGATAGAGGAAAGGGTACATTTTAGGATAAGCTAAGTTCTATTAAATTGACTACAAATTACAAATTTGATTAGTTGATAATACAGATATATTTGCCATCTACCGAATTGTACACTGACTGAATTATCCCCATGCCAACGAACATAAAACGAAAGATTAGACCCTCAAATAAAGAGGTATGATAATATCAAACAGAATATTTATAATTTCGATTAATTGAGTTATCATTAATCAAATGAAATGTCTTTCCTTCTTCGATTAGCCTAGTTGGTATAATCAAATAACAAAAATGACATTTTACGCAAGTATTTCAAATAAGACCAGACGCTTTAACTATTGCCAACAGCTGGAGATGAAACACCGCTGTGAGCAACTCCTGCGAGACAAATCTCCCACTCATGCCCCACTATACCCTCTCCCCATGCTCTCTGCGCGCTCTTACCTGTGGAGTAGGGTGTGGGCTGGTGCTCCCGAAGGGACCCCAGTGTGCAACTAGCGGTGCTCAGAGGTGCGCATCCCGGGTTGGCACCGAACCCGGTCCGGATCGGGTTGTACTGGAACGAGCTGGCCTGACTGCACGAGCTGAAGTCCGCGTAGGCCGATGCCTCCATGGCCGCCATGCACGAGTCATATGAGTTCAGGTAGGAGTAATCCATTTTATACATGGAGGCGCGAGGATGACAACTCTGGGGCGAGCGCTGGATGAAATGTACTTCTCCGGATTCGAGTAGGAATTAAAACGGTTAAAGCTGTAAAAACACCACAGAATGAATTCCGTTTTTCAAATTTCTCCAATGACCAGCTTTAGGTCCCCAAGTTCAGTCCCGTTCTTGTTTTCAGTCAAAGCAGGATGTTATTTTACCATATATATGTCTTTCACGTCGCTCTCTCTTCCTTGAAAGTAATATTCCTGAAATCTCTTTCTTTCTTTTCTCTCTCAGTATCAGTATCGTCCTCTTCCATCCACGTCAGTTTCGCTCTCGCTCCCTTCCGGACCACCTCGCCTTGCGCTCAGTATGACAGCGCACCGGCCAGCTCGCGCAGTGTTTATAATAAACTTGGCAGTCCGCGAGACAATAACGAGGCGGTGGTCTCTTTCCATGACAATGTCTCGAGAGTCTATTGGGGGGCATCGTGCACGGTCAGCCCCCTCCCACTACTCATGCATTACTAATGCGCGTGAAGTTAACCCTCAGCCAGACGTCTTTATGCCAGATAAACTCCTGATATGATTCTGATTTCTGGAATTACACATTTTATTTGGTGTTGTTCAAGATGTAGCCTTTCTCTCCGCGTAAGAGTGGTAGCCTATGTAAGGGTGTATGCGTCACCTCAAGAGTGTCTGACTGCAGAACCAAACTAACCGCGTTTCAATCAGTGGATCCCATGGAAAGCTTTCATAAACGCATTGACTCCCCATAAATTGATTTAAGTTATTGTTCAGTGGCATCCAACGTGATATGAAACACACTAGCACGCGCCTCATGGGCCATAAGCTTATAATGCCCAGGGTGGTTAGAGCACAATCTCAGCGTCTCCTCTTATTCCGGGGCTGGAATGGTTGTGACACTAAATCGATGTAACGTTTATTAAACACATGAATTATCAGTTGCATAGACAACCAGGAGTGTCCTCTCTGCTACATCTGGGTCCTTAATTCAACCGTTTGAGAAATTAAGAGGTTATTCGTTAGAAGAAAAAAGCCGATATTGAACAAAATCATATCGTCCAAACCCTTGGAGCTTGTGTTGCTAAATTAACAGTTTTACGCGCGTGCTAAATTGATTATGGGAATGTGGCCACTGGCCCTGTGTGCGTGTAATAATATAACACGGTTTTATATGTAAAAGAGCAGCTCTCGATAGCGGCAGAGGGCTCTTCTCGTACTATCACCGCTTACTTTGCCAGTGGCCCAGTCTAATGGCATTACAACCTGCCGCATTGCCATGTTTATGTCCCATTGAATAACCCGCATCTTGCTGTGTCAGGACTGGGGTTTCTCCGCGCACAAAAAGTCTCCAACAATAGCAATAACGTTAGGAATCCTCTTAAAAATCTATGTTGTCTGAACGCATGGCACACGGTGGTGGCAGCAAGGGCGCGCGGTCAGGCCCGGTTGCATTGCGTTTGAAGGGCGGGGAGCACCGGGAGAGAATAGTCGTTTATATCAGCCACTACAGTGTCTCTAACTCAGATACTTTATCTTGTATGGACTTATATGTCACAAAAACTATGATGATAACAATGATATCAATTATAAAACAAAAAACATCGCAATATTGGCCTGTAAAATAAAGTACAATAGAATGAATACCTGTTAATAACATCACAATAATTATCAGTTCATTTTCGTTTCTGTCACTGCTTTTCAAAGCTTAATCATGGACATTTTCATGGACTGTTGAACTCATGTTTAGTAATTTGTATGCCTCACCGTTGTCCCCATTCATATGCATGTTATGCATGTCTACAGACCTCAACTTTTAACGGGGATGTTTTTATTGGTGTTTTGAGTTCTTCCTCGGTTGGTTATTGTAGACCTACAGGCTCATAACTTCCAGGTTAAACAAAAAAATACAAATATGCCTATACATTTCAAACCATTTTATTCCTATAGCTTACTCAGTTTCCCTTCACCATATATAAATCACCTCTCCTCAATACCGGTGCTGTTACGTTATGCTGTTCAATAGGGTACCACTCACCGGTGCTGTTACGTTATGCTGTTCAATAGGATACCACTCACCGGTGCTGTTACGTTATGCTGTTCAATAGGGTACCACTCACTTTTCATTTAAAAAAAGATTGTCAACTTCAATGCAATATAACAAGTTGTTGTTTCAACACTGTATGCCACCGCGTGCTGTTTCAGCTTAATCAGTTTACTCCAGTTAATCAACTGTATATAAACTAATTATCTAAATAAAATGTCCGATGCATATTTCCCCATATGCCTAACTGTTGTGTGATTGTGATATTGTCTGAAGCGTGATATTGTCTGAAGCATGATATCAGATTGATCTGTTGGCTTTGTGTCTGTCATCTTGCCGGTATGTTGGGTGCCCTATTCCACGAGCTCAACAAAGGGTTTTGCAGTCCTTGGGGCGCGCACGAGCCGGACCCTGAATCAGAACCCATGCAGTTGTCTCGCCCTCAGCCTCTCTCTCTACCACAGACGTGGCACCACTAGTCATAGAGCTGTCGCGCGCTCTGACTCTAACCAGGTTAGAAGCCGTCCGCCTGAAGCCGGTGCGCCATTGTGCATATAAGTAATTCGGGATTGAATGGCTGGTGCGCCAACGGGACTCCATCGTTCCAGCCTTCACTCATCCATCACCGTGCAAATCATATGCACGCACTAGCTCTATCCCCAAAATGTAGCCTATCCTGTGCACTTACAGGCCTAATGCTTTTACAGAGCAGGGAAAGGACATATGCCGAAATAAATACAAAACGTGTTGAAGCTAAACACACGTTCATCTGTGTATTTACAGCAACAGGTGCCTGGCAACCGCCCGTACACACTATAGCATTTTACCTGCTGTTTCATTGGCTGTTTCAGCCCCGTGTCTGACTCAATAAAATGCTCAAAATAAAGGTTTGAATTAAGCAGGGTTTATGACAGACCACTGACCGGTCGGTTCTCAACTGCTAGGTATTATGCCAGACCACTGACCGGTCGGTTCTCAACTGCTAGGTTTTATGCCAGACCACTGACCGGTCGGTTTTCAACTGCTAGGTTTTATGCCAGACCACTGACCGGTCGGTTCTCAACTGCTAGGTATTATGCCAGACCACTGACCAGTCGGTTCTCAACTGCTAGGTTTTATGCCAGACCACTGACCGGTCGGTTTTCAACTGCTAGGTTTTATGCCAGACCACTGACCGGTCGGTTCTCAACTGCTAGGTTTTATGCCAGACCACTGACCGTTCGGTTCTCAACTGCCGACCACTGACCGGTCGGTTCTCAACTGCCGACTCCAGGGCCCCTCAGGCCTACTGATTGAGCTGGTGAAATAACCACTCCCCAATTCATGGATTCAAGGACTGATGTCCATGA
This sequence comes from Oncorhynchus mykiss, assembly GCF_057628025.1. Taxonomy (NCBI): domain Eukaryota; kingdom Metazoa; phylum Chordata; class Actinopteri; order Salmoniformes; family Salmonidae; genus Oncorhynchus; species Oncorhynchus mykiss. Next base: position 34,503,754 of record NC_143045.1, read on the forward strand.
GATCAAAATTATGGTTTTACATTTATTTGAATTTATAGGCTACACTCTTAGAAAAAACGGTTGTTTGCTTCATATTCTGACACCCCGAAAGGTTCTATATAGAACCGAAATTGGTTCCATATAGAATCCTATATGAAAGTCAAGGGTTCTAAATGGAACCAATTTTGGTTCAGTGAAGAAGAACCCTTGGGGTTCTGATCAAATAACCCTACAAAAGGGTTCTATATATAGAACCCTTAGGCATGCCATATATGAAGCAAATATAGAACCCCTTTTGGTTCTATCCAGAACCTTATTTTCTAAGAGAATAGGCCACTCCATTAAATTGGATAAAACATACCATTTTACAGGTTAATTTACAGCCCATAACATATAGATCTATCATTCAATAATCATATCATTATTTGAAATGACCATTACAGCTGTAAATAGCCTCTACAGACACAACATGGTGTCTTGACAGATGTAGGTTTACAGACGTAGATAAAAAATAAAAAAAATTCAATCGTTAAATAAATATAAATAAATAAATATAATTCCATGTATATAGGCTAGGCTATATAGCCTGACTAAAATTAGCCAACGAATTTTCCTTCAAACATTGTTTTGGAATATGGGATATGCATCAGTGGTTTATATTTATCATGCCACTATAGGCTTACATTCGATACCAACTACGCAATACAAATAATTATTATTTACTTCATAGTTAATCTGAGCAGGATTTTGCTTATTTTTCTAATTCTGTTGAAAATGGGGTTGGTAGCCTCCGAGTCTCAGCACCATGTCACGGACAGCAGCCATCCATGATCTATTTGTATTAGATGCTATTTAGTTGAAGTAGAATGCTCTTGATTATTTACAATTTTAATGGTGTCAATATCGGACGGAAGCCAAATAGATATTTTCACACGGTGAACGACATTCTATTCTATTCGATAGGTATTATATCTATTTATATGTGCGTTGATTACTCTAAATTACAAATTGACCAATCGCTATTTGGCCGTTAATTCGCCTGGTAGTTCATTTAAAAAAGGAAATGTCTAGGTATATATCAAATATCTTATCGAAATAATACATTAGGGCCTATAGCCTGTAATAATTATGGCTTCAACAACAGAACTGAAAATAGCCATTTTGGTTAGGCTACTCGATGATAGACCAGAGACTAGAACACATTACAGCTTTGTCACGAGGTTCTAATCACCCTCTTTGGGACTGGTCAGGATTCTGCTCTCGTGATGGATCGGTTACCTCTTTTGATTGACACCCCCGCGTGTTCCAGACCACCACGTGCCCCGGGACAGATACTGTCTCGGCCCCCGGTGCGGCCTTTCACTGAACCCGGTACATATCCGTCCCATCCTTTACTGATCCCTCAACCTACCCTCAGTCTCCCCTCTCTCCATCCATCTCCCTTCTCTCCATCCATCCATCACAGCGGCACCAGTCTCCCCAGGTCTCATCAATCTCCCCTCTACCCCCCACCCGCCTGCTTCATTAGCCCAATCTGCATTCACCGGCTATCGTTCTTACCGCGACCCGTCCACGGTACCGGCCGGGAGACAACCCCCGCTCTATTGGAAGGACTATCGGAAACGATTACAGTCAGAGCGATGGGGAAAGCGAAACCAAAACGAACGGAATTCAATTAGCATAGGAGACGTGCCCCATTTTCGTTAAAATAGGCACTTTTTGATTGCAAGGCAGAAATACACATTAATTACATGAGACCACCAAAAATAAATGATCTAGCCAACAAGACACATGCGGTTTAACAGGGCATCTAGGCCTATGAGAAGTTAAGACACATTTGGGAGGAGGAATGTGATAATTTGGGGAAATCCTTAGAATATTCCCTGACTCTGATCCCTCTCTCTGTCACTCCAGGGTCGCGAGGAGCCTCTTGTAGCTATTGTTGCCGCCTCTGTTGACTCAGACGCCATGAATGCGAAAGGCCACCGTTACAGTTTCCGTTAAATCTCCCATGAATTTAAAAGTCCAAAGTTAAACCCCGTGCGCCCACTCAGGCCCCTGCGCGAGGGTATTATCCCGGATTAAAGGGGTCCTCGGAGACAAACACACCGCAAGGCGGCTTTGGCTCTTTGAATGGATTAAATGTTAACGTTTAAACTCTCGAGTGAAGGTCGCTGTTCTTTTGCGCCACAATGGAAAACAAGCTACGCACATTTAACTTTGGAAACAGTTTAATTTTACCAGCAAACTCACCTTTGAATCCAAGTGAAGGGACCGCCACACAACAGATGGCCCACAAGACCCTGACTACTGTTGCGAGGTGCAGATGGACCCCTCTTCATTCAACAATGTCACCAATAATGGAACTTTTTTAGGGACAGCTGTAGCCTGAACTATTTAACTACAGGATCGGTGTCCTGACTTCGGGACGGTTGAGCTAACGTAGGCTAATGCGATTAGCATGAGGTTGTTAGTAACACAAACCATTTCCCAGGACATAGACATATCTGATATGGGCAGAAAGCTTAAATTCTTGTTAATAATCTAACTGCACTATCCAATTTACAGTAGCTATTACAGTGAAATAATACCATGCTATTGTTTGAGGAGAGTGCACAGTTATGAACTTGAAAATGTATTAATAAACCAATTAGGCACATTTGGGCTGTCTTGATGCAACATTTGAACAGATGTGCAATGGTTCATTGAATCAGTCTAAAACTTTGCACATACACTGCTGCCATCTATTGGCCAAAATCTAAATTGCGCCTGGGCTGGAATAATACCTTATGGCCTTTCGATTGCATTTCAAATCAGTTAAAAAAAAAATTGTATTATCTTTTACCAGATCTAATGTGTTATATTCTCTTACATTAATTTCACATTTCCACAAACTTCAGTGTTTCCTTTCAAATGGTATCAATAATATGTATATCCTTGCATCAGGTCCTGAGCTACAGCCAGTTAGATTTGGGTATGTCATTTTAGGCAAAAAAAAATTAAAAAGGGTCCGATCTTTACAAGGTTTTAACACCACAAGATTGGAAATCTTTCTTGTATCAAATGTCCTGTTCAGTTGTGCTGAAATCTAATTAAGGTGACAGACATTCCTAACACTGATCTGAATAAAAGGCATGGAAAGTCAAATACATTTCCAATTACTAAAGGCCCTCTAAACAGGACACTGGGGAAGTAAATACTAGTGGTTGAAATTTGAACACTGAAATCTGAATACAGGGCATTCTGAAAGTATTCAGACCCCTTGACCTTTTCCACATTTTGTTACGTTACAGCCTTATTCTAAAATTCATTAAATAGTTTTTTTTCCCTTGTCAATCTACACACAACACCCACAATGACAAAGCAAAAAACAGATTTTTAGAAATGTTTGCAAATGTGTTTCAAATAAAAATCTGAAATATCACATTTGCATAACTATTCAGACCCTTTACTCAGTACTTTGTTTAAGCACCTTTGGCGGCGATTAGAGCCTCGAGTCTTCTTGGGTATGATGCTACAAACTTGGCACACCTGTATTTGGGGAGTTTCTCCCATTCTTCTCTGCAGATCCTCTCAAGCTCTGTCAGGTTGGATGGGGAGCGTCGCTGCACAGCTATTTTCAGGTCTCTCCAGAGATGTTAGATCGGGTTAATGTCTGGGCTCTGGCTGGGTCACTCAAGGACATTCAGAGACTTTTCCTGAAGCCACTCCTGCATTGTCTTTGCTGTGTGCTTAGTGTTCTTGTCCTGTTGGAAAGTGAACTTAGGTCCTGAGCGTTCTGAACCAGGTTTTCATTAAAGATCTCTCTATACTTAGCTCCATTCATCTTTACCTCGATCCTGACTAGTCTCCCAGTCCCCGGAGCTGAAAAACATCCCAACAGCATGATGCTGCCACCCCCATGCTTGGTGCCAGATTTCCTCCAGACATCACGTCACGGCATTCAGGCCAAATCGTTCAATCTTGGTTTCATCAGACCAGAGAATCTTGTTTCTCATGGTCATGGTTCTCATGGTCTGAGAGTCTTTAGGTGCCTTTTGGCAAACTCAAACTGATTGGCCAATCAATTGAATTTACCACAGGTGGACTCCAATCAAGTTATAGAAACATCTCAAGGATGATCAATGGGAACAGGATGCACCTGAGCTCAATCTCGAGTTTCATAGCAAGGGGTCTAAATAATTATGTAAATAAGTTATTTCTGTTTTTTATTTTTAATAAATTAGCAAAATGTCTAAAAACCTGTTTCACTTTGTCATTATGAGGTATTGTGTGTAGATTGACAAGGGGGAAAAAATGATTGAACCAAGCGTATCTAAATGTGTTAAAAGTCAAGGAAAAAGTCAAGGGGTCTGAATACTTTTCGAATGCATTGTAGGTGTTTTCCTACTTGGAAACTGACTGGAAAAAACGGACTATCATGTTTAATTTAAGCATTCCTGTGTTGAAATGCCTAATGTTTAAGTTTTAAAGCACTGCATCAAATATATAAGTAAGGCTTATATTACTTTGATATGATTATTTATGCTATCCCCATGTCTAGCCTAGCAATGGACCTAGCAATTAGCTTGATCTTAAAACAATCTTTTTTAGGATAAAAAACAGACCAACTGTCCCTAGAGAGAGAAACACACACACACACACACACACAGCTGGAGGAGCTGGGATGGCCGCGCGCAGGAGAGCTTCTACAAACACGCTAATTAGATCTCAGGCAAAGGCCCCGCGCTCTGAAAGCTGGCCGGCGGCGGGGCGCGCGGAGCTGTGGAAAGTTAATTGAATTAAATTCCCTCTAAACTAATTAGGCTGCAATCTGCCACGCGAGCTGTCCCTGAGCAAGGTTCGAATTAGGGAGAATGGATTTGTTCCTTTCTTTAGGAGAAGGGGGATGGCTGTGTTTTAGGGCTATTTTATTCCCTTTTATGATAATTCTCCCGTTGGGACAGGCGAGCGTTCGTAACTGTACGGGGATTGGCAGCTTGCATCTGGAGATGCTCCGGTCCGCGTCTCGAGCCCACCCGCGCGCCCTGCTCACCGTCACCATGTCAGGAAGCAGACTGTACCCCCGAGCGTCTCTATTTGGCCTACACCCGGTGAGGAGAGGGGTGCCTCTCTGTTGCCAATATGATGAGGATGAGCTAAGCGCGGAGTAATGGCGGATCGATCCGTGCCTGCCTTCTGAGAGACCTCGGGGGAAAGAGAAGAGAGAGAGAGAGAGAGAGAGAGGAGAGGGGGAGACGGACAGGGGAGGATAACACGGATGAAAATGCCCCGTTAAGAGCGCGGACAGATATGATAATGGACCACGAGGCTATCTGAGCTCTGAGTGATGCGCGCGGACCGCGCTGAGTGCTCACGAGCGAGTCATCATCACCCACCTCCTTGTGATGTTGCCACGCCAGGCAGGCCCCAACGATAGAAGCATAACATGTAGATAAAATAAAATATAGGTATACACTTTTAGAAAACAATTATATCTAGAACCGAAATAGGTTTTTCGGCTGTCCCCGAAATAACCCTTTGAAAAAAAACGTGGTTTCACAAAGGGTCCTATGTAGAACCCAAAAGGGTTCTAGCTGCAAACGAAAAGGGTTCTGCCTCGAACCAAAAACGGTTCTCCTAGGGCAGGTATTCCCAGCATACCCCCAGGGGTATGCCAAATAAAAATGTGTTTAACATTTTCTTCACATTTTCAGACAGTACATTTATATTTTCCAACGGGGCTATATACATTTGGGTGTTTTTTCTCTCGCCAATTTAACCATCTATTGTTCAGCGAAATAACAACACAATGTCAAATACAGGTACCCTAGTCAAATAATTAACATCCAATCACATTAACCGTTACGTATGTAGCCAAACGTAGCTGCTGCTCATGTTGGTATCTGTACTGATGACGCAAAAGCCATGACAGGGAGACATAGTGGAGTGGTAACACGCCTGCAAGCAGTTGCTCCCGACGCCACTCTGGTATACACTGCAACATCCACCGAGAGGTTCTTGCTGCCAAGAGAATGCCTGACAGCTTGAAAGACGTTTTGGACACTACAGTGAAAATGGTTAACTTTGTTAAAACAAGGTCCCTGAACTCTCGTGTATTTTCTGCGCTATGCAATGATATGGGCAGCAACCATGTAACTATCAAGGGGCATAGTATTGACACTTTTTTAAAATTGAGAGACGAGCTTAAAGTTGTCTTTACTGACCATCATTTTCACTTGTCTGACCGCTTGCATGATGACGAGTTTCTCACACGACTGACCTATCTGGGTGATGTTTTTATTTTTTATTTTTTTTAAATTTGATTTCACCTTTATTTAACCAGGTAGGCTAGTTGAGAACACCTTTATTTAACCAGGTAGGCTAGTTGAGAACACCTTTATTTAACCAGGTAGGCTAGTTGAGAACACCTTTATTTAACCAGGTAGGATAGTTGAGAACAGGTTCTCATTTACAACTGCAACTGTAACCTGGCCTAGATAAAGCATAGCAGTGTGACACAGACAACAACACAGAGTTACACATGGAGTAAACAATAAACAAGCCAGTAACACAAACAAATCAATGACACAGTAGAGAAAAGAAAGTCTATATACAGTGTGTGCAAAAGGCATGAGGAGGTAGGCAAATAAATAGGCCATAGGAGCGAATAATTACAATTTATCAGATTAACACTGGAGTGATAAATGAGCAGATGATGATGTGCAAGTAGAGATATTGGTGTGCAAAAGAGCAGAAAAGTAAATAAAATAAAAACAGTATGGGGATGAGGTAGGTAGATTGGGTGGGCTATTTACAGATGGACTATGTACAGCTGCAGTAATCGGTTAGCTGCTCAGATAGTTGTTCATTCCACCTGAATGATCCGAATCTAGGATTACAGGGAATCTCCACAACTATATTCAATGTGCGGGACAGAACTGAGGCTATGATTAAGAAGTTGGAGCGCTTCTCTGTCTGCATTAACAAGGACAACACAGATCATTGTATGATTTTTTTGTGTGCAAATTAACTCAAGCTTATGGACAATGTCAAATGGGGCGGCAAGTAGCCTAGTGGTTAGAACGTTGGGCCAGTAACCGAAAGGTTGCTAGATTGAATCCCCGAGATGACAAAGTAAAAATCTGGCGTTCTGCCCCTGAACAAGGCAGTTAACCCACTGTTCCTTGGCCAACATCGTAAAAAAGGTTTAAAAAAAATGTGATATAGCAAAGCACCCGAGTGAGTTGGGTGCGCAATTACGTTCCCGAAATGGATGACACAAACAACTGGATTGGTTATCCCTTTCATGCCCTGCCTCCAGTCCACTTACCCATATCAGAACAAGAGAGCCTCATCGAAATTGCAGCAAGCGGTTCTGTGAAAATTGAATTTAATCAGAAGCCAATGCTAGAAACCATCAAAGTAGACTATGTCTTGGCAAATCGCGCTGTTAAAGACACTGATGCCCTTTTCAACCACGTACCTATGTGAGAGTGTATTCTCGGCCCTCACTAGCATGAAAACTAAATACAGGCACAGACTGTGTGTGGAAAATGATTTAAAATAGAGACTCTCTCCAATACAACCCAACGTTGCAGAGTTATGTGCATTCTTTCAAGCACACCCTTCTCATTAACCTGTGGTGAGTTATTCACAATTTCCAATGAACAAATAAGGTTTTATATGTAAAATGGTTACAGAAAGAGAAACATTATTATATTTTTTATCTGTGCCCTGGTCCTATAAGAGGTCTTTGTCACTTTCCACGAGCTGGGTTGTGACAAAAACTCAAACTCATTCTTATGTTTAATAAATGTATTGTATAGTGTGTGTGTGTGGCAGACTTACAATGATGTCAAAAAACAACATTTGAGAGTTGACCCTGGTGCTAGAGGGGGTACAGCTGGAGGTTGAATGTTTGAAGGGGTACAGGTCTATAAAAAGTTTGGGAAACACTGTCCCAGGGGGGCAGCTGAAGAAACCTTTTGGAATCGTTTTTCTTAGTAACAAAGAGATGAAGCATCAAGGTAGACTTTGCATAACGCAACAATCTGGTTAGCAACAGGTTACCTGTAGTCTACCTGTGTGGTTGTGTTTGTGTGTGGTTAATGTTTGTGTGTGTGCCTGTGTTTGTGTGTGTGAGAGTGTGGTTGTGTTTTGTGTGTGGTTGTGGTTGTGTTTGTGTGTGTGTGAGAGTGTGGTTGTGTTTTGTGTGTGGTTGTGTTTGCGTGTGAGTGTGGTTGTGTTTGCGTGTGAGTGTGGTTGTGTTTGTGTGTGAGTGTGGTTGTGTTTGTGTGTGGTTGTGTTTTGTGTGTGGTTGTGTTTGTGTGTGTGAGAGTGTGGTTGTGTTTTGTGTGTGGTTGTGTTTGCGTGTGAGTGTGGTTGTGTTTTGTGTGTGGTTGTGTTTGCGTGTGAGTGTGGTTGTGTTTTGTGTGGTTGTGGTTGTGTTTGCGTGTGAGAGTGTGGTTGTGTTTTGTGTGTGGTTGTGTTTGGTTGTGTTTGTGTGTGTGAGAGTGTGGTTGTGTTTTGTGTGTGTTTGTGTTTGCGTGTGAGTGTGGTTGTGTTTTGTGTGTGGTTGTGTTTGTGTAGTTCCGACAATGCAGTAATAACCAACAAGTAATCTAACTAACATTTCCAAAACTACTGACTTATACACAGTGTAAGGGGATAAAGAATATGTACATAAAGATATATGGATGAGTGATGGTACAGAGCAGCATAGGCAAGATACAGTAGATGGTATCGAGTACAGTATATACATATGAGATGAGTATGTAAACAAAGTGGCATAGTTAAAGTGGCTAGTGATACATGTATTACATAAAGATGCAGTAGATGATATAGAGTACAGTATATACGTATACATATGATATGAATAATGTAGGGTATGTAAACATTATATTAGGTAGCATTGTTTAAAGTGAATAGTGATATATTTTACATCATTTCCCATCAATTCCCATTATTAAAGTGGCTGGAGTTGAGTCAGTGTGTTGGCAGCAGCCACTCAATGTTAGTGGTGGCTGTTTAACAGTCTGATGGCCTTGAGATAGAAGCTGTTTTTCAGTCTCTCGGTCCCAGCTTTGATGCACCTGTACTGACCTCGCCTTCTGGATGATAGCGGGGTGAACAGGCAGTGGCTCGGGTGGTTGTTGTCCTTGATGATCTTTATGGCCTTCCTGTAACATCGGGTGGTGTAGGTGTCCTGGAGGGCAGGTAGTTTGCCCCCGGTGATGCGTTGTGCAGACCTCACTACCCTCTGGAGAGCCTTACGGTTGTGGGCGGAGCAGTTGCCGTACCAGGCGGTGATACAGCCCGCCAGGATGCTCTCGATTGTGCATCTGTAGAAGTTTGTGAGTGCTTTTGGTGACAAGCCAAATTTCTTCAGCCTCCTGAGGTTGAAGAGGTGCTGCTGCGCCTTCTTCACGATGCTGTCTGTGTGAGTGGACCAATTCAGTTTGTCTGTGATGTGTATGCCGAGGAACTTAAAACTTACTACCCTCTCCACTACTGTTCCATCGATGTGGATAGGGGGGTGTTCCCTCTGCTGTTTCCTGAAGTCCACAATCATCTCCTTAGTTTTGTTGACGTTGAGTGTGAGGTTATTTTCCTGACACCACACTCCGAGGGCCCTCACCTCCTCCCTGTAGGCCGTCTCGTCGTTGTTGGTAATCAAGCCTACCACTGTTGTGTCGTCCGCAAACTTGATGATTGAGTTGGAAGCGTGCGTGGCCACGCAGTCGTGGGTGAACAGGGAGTACAGGAGAGGGCTCAGAACGCACCCTTGTGGGGCCCCAGTGTTGAGGATCAGCGGGGTGGAGATGTTGTTGCCTACCCTCACCACCTGGGGGCGGCCCGTCAGGAAGTCCAGTACCCAGTTGCACAGGGCGGGGTCGAGACCCAGGGTCTCGAGCTTGATGACGAGCTTGGAGGGTACTATGGTGTTGAATGCCGAGCTGTAGTCGATGAACAGCATTCTCACATAGGTATTCCTCTTGTCCAGATGGGTTAGGGCAGTGTGTTTGAGATTGCATCGTCTGTGGACCTATTTGGGCGGTAAGCAAATTGGAGTGGGTCTAGGGTGTCAGGTAGGGTGGAGGTGATATGGTCCTTGACTAGTCTCTCAAAGCACTTCATGATGACGGAAGTGAGTGCTACGGGGCGGTAGTCGTTTAGCTCAGTTACCTTAGCTTTCTTGGGAACAGGAACAATGGTGGCCCTCTTGAAGCATGTGGGAACAGCAGACTGGTATAGGGATTGATTGAATATGTCCGTAAACACACCGGCCAGCTGGTCTGCGCATGCTCTGAGGGCGCGGCTGGGGATGCCGTCTGGGTGAAGGAGTGAAGGAGAGTCCGCATGTTTTCGTTGCAGGCCGTGTCAGTGGCACTGTATTGTCCTCAAAACGGGCAAAAAAGTTATTTAGTCTGCCTGGGAGCAGGACATCCTGGTCCGTGACTGGGCTGGTTTTCTTCTTGTAGTCCGTGATTGACTGTAGACCCTGTCACATGCCTCTTGTGTCTGAGCCGTTGAATTGAGATTCTACTTTGTCTCTGTACTGACGCTTAGCTTGTTTGATAGCCTTGCGGAGGGAATAGCTGCACTGTTTGTATTCGGTCATGTTACCAGTCACCTTGCCCTGATTAAAAGCAGTGGTTCGCACTTTCAGTTTCACGCGAATGCTGCCATCAATCCACGGTTTCTGGTTAGGGAATGTTTTAATCGTTGCTATGGGAACAACATCTTCAATGCACGTTCTAATGAACTCGCACACCGAATCAGCGTATTCGTCAATGTTGTTATCTGACGCAATACGAAACATATCCCAGTCCACGTGATGGAAGCAGTCTTGGAGTGTGGAATCAGCTTGGTCGGACCAGCGTTGGACAGACCTCAGCGTGGGAGCTTCTTGTTTTAGTTTCTGTCTGTAGGCAGGGATCAGCAAAATGGAGTTGTGGTCAGCTTTTCCGAAAGGAGGGCGGGGCAGGGCCTTATATGCGTCGCAGAAGTTAGAATAACAATGATCCAAGGTTTTTCCAGCCCTGGTTGCGCAATCGATATGTTGATACAATTTAGGGAGTCTTGTTTTCAGATTAGCCTTGTTAAAATCCCCAGCTACAATGAATGCAGCCTCAGGATGTATGGATTCCAGTTTGCAAAGAGTCAAATAAAGTTCGTTCAGAGCCATCGATGTGTCTGCTTGGGCTGGAATATATACGGCTGTGATTATAATCAAAGAGAATTCTCTTGGTAGATAATGCGGTCGACATTTGATTGTGAGGAATTCTAAATCAGGTGAACAGAAGGATTTGAGTTCCTGTATGTTTCTGTGATCACACCACGTCTCGTTAGCCATAGGGCATACGCCCCCGCCCCTCTTCTTACCAGAAAGATGTTTGTTTCTGTCGGCGCGATGTGCGGAGAAACCCGCTGCTGCACCGCCTCCGATAGCGTCTCTCCATTGAGCCATGTTTCCGTGAAGCAAAGAACGTTACAGTCTCTGATGTCCCTCTGGAATGCTACCCTTGCTCGGATTTCATCAACCTTGTTGTCAAGAGACTGGACATTGGCGAGAAGAATGCTAGGGAGTGGTGCACGATGTGCCCGTCTCCGGAGTCTGACCAGAAGACCGCCTCGTTTCCCTCTTTTACAGAGTCGTTTTTTTGGGTCGCCGGCTGGGATCCATTCCGTTGTCCTGGTTGAAAGGCAGAACACAGGATCCGCTTCGCGAAAATCATATTCTTGGTTGTACTGATGGTGAGTTGACGCTGATCTTATATTCAGTAGTTCTTCTCGACTGTATGTAATGAAACCTAAGATGACCTGGGGTACCAATGTAACAAAAAACTGCATAGTTTCCTAGGAACGCGAAGCGAGGCGGCCATCTCTGTCGGCATGTGGTTGTGTTTGCGTGTGAGTGTGATTGTGTTTTGTGTGGTTGTGTTTGTGTTTGCGTGTGAGTGTGTTTGTGTTTTGTGTGTGGTTGTGTTTGGTTGTGTTTGTGTGTGTGAGAGTGTGGTTGTGTTTTGTGTGTGTTTGCGTGTGAGTGTGGTTGTGTTTTGTGTGGTTGTGTTTGTGTTTGCGTGTGAGTGTGGTTGTGTTTTGTGTGGTTGTGGTTGTGTTTGCGTGTGAGAGTGTGGTTGTGTTTTGTGTGTGAGTGTGGTTGTGTTTTGTGTGTGGTTGTGTTTGCGTGTGAGTGTGGTTGTGTTTGCGTGTGAGTGTGGTTGTGTTTTGTGTGTTTGTGTTTGCGTGTGAGTGTGGTTGTGTTTTGTGTGTGTTTGTGTTTGCGTGTGAGTGTGTTTGTGTTTGCGTGTGAGTGTGGTTGTGTTTTGTGTGTGTTTGTGTTTGCGTGTGGTTGTGTTTTGTGTGTGGTTGTGTTTGTGTTTGCGTGTGAGTGTGGTTGTGTTTGCGTGTGAGTGTGGTTGTGTGTGTTTGTGTGTGGTTGTGTTTGCGTGTGAGTGTGGTTGTGTTTGCGTGTGAGTGTGGTTGTGTGTGTTTGTGTGTGGTTGTGGTTGTGTTTGCGTGTGAATGTGGTTGTATGTGTTTGAGTGTGGTTGTGTTTTGTGTGTGGTTGTGTTTGTGTTTGCGTGTGAGTGTGGTTGTGTTTGCGTGTGAGTGTGGTTGTGTGTGTTTGTGTGTGGTTGTGGTTGTGTTTGCGTGTGAGTGTGGTTGTATGTGTTTGAGTGTGGTTGTGTTTTGTGTGTGGTTGTGTTTGTGTTTGCGTGTGAGTGTGGTTGTGTGTGTTTGAGTGTGGTTGTGTTTTGTGTGTGGTTGTGTTTGTGTTTGCGTGTGAGTGTGGTTGTGTGTGTTTGAGTGTGGTTGTGTTTTGTGTGTGGTTGTGTTTGTGTTTGCGTGTGAGTGTGGTTGTGTTTGCGTGTGAGTGTGGTTGTGTGTGTTTGAGTGTGGTTGTGTTTTGTGTGTGGTTGTGTTTGTGTTTGCTTGTGAGTGTGGTTGTGTGTGTTTGAGTGTGGTTGTGTTTTGTGTGTGGTTGTGTTTGTGTTTGCATGTGAGTGTGGTTGTGTTTGCGTGTGAGTGTGGTTGTGTTTGCGTGTGAGTGTGGTTGTATGCGAGTGTGTTTTTTTCTTCTTCTGTGGTTGTGTTTGGAGGAATGTGTATGTATGGAGAATGCAGTGGGCGTGTGTGTGTGAAGTAGAGTTGAACTGTGAAGGTACATCCTCAGTAGCGTAAACATTCAGTCCACTCTACTTCAATCCATAAGATGTCCTCTCCATCTCTCTCACACACTCTCGATTTCCCACTTTCATGTTCTCCCCGAAGTCCCAATATGTTCCCCTCTATCTCTAACCTCTTTCTCTCCTTCCTTTCCTCCACCCTCCACATCCCCTTCTCTTTAATTCTCTCTCCTCCCTCTCGGCCTCTGTTAAGCGGTAGCTGCTCTGTCTCTCAGGGCGTAGGAGGATGGTGGAGGGGAAAGAGGTTGGGTTTCCGTTTCCCTATAATCTAATCAGAGAAATGGCAGCAGGCAGAAATAGCCTGATGGACAGACTAAGAGACTCTCTTCATCATCATCATCCTCTTCTTCCTCAGGACAGTCAAACACGCACACACACACACAACTCTTTGAAAGTGATTGTGTGTAGATCAGTGCCGACAGAAAGTATTCTTAACCCTTGACTTATTCCACGTTGTTGTTACAGCCTAAATTCAAAATGGACAACATACATTTTTTTCTCTCTCACCCATCTAAGCAACTCCAGTGAATATTTGGCCTTGTGTTTTAGGTTATCGTCCTGCTGAAAAGTGAATTTGTCTCCCAGTGTCTGTTTGAAAGCAGACTAAACCAGGCTTACATGTAGGAATTTACCTGTGCTTAGCTCTATTCCGTTTCTTTTTATCCTAAAAAACTCCCTAGTCCTTGCCGATGACAAGCATACCCATAACATCATGCAGACACCACCATGCTTGAAAATATGAAGAGTGGTACTCAGTTAATATGTTGTGTCATGTTAAACACTTTTATATTATTGCACACAGAGTGAGTCCATGCAATTTACAGTGAATTCGAAAAGTATTCAGACCCCTTCACTTTTCCCACATTGTCATGTTACAACCTTATTCTAAAATTGATTAAATAAAAAAAATGTCCTCATCAATCTACACACAATACATAAATACCTTGTTTACATAAGTATTCAGACCCTTTGTAATGAGACTCGAAATTGAGCTCAGGTGCATCCTGTTTTCATTGATCATCCTTGAGATGTTTCTACAACTTGATTGGAGACCACCTGTGGTAAATTCAATTGATTGGACATGATGTGGAAAGGCACACACCTGTCTATATAAGGTCACACAGTTGACAGTGAATGTCAGAGCAAAAACCAAGCCATGAGGTCAAAGGAATTGTCTGTAGAGACAGGATAGTGTTGAGGCACAGATCTGGGGAAGGGTACCAAAACATGTCTGTAGCATTGAAGACCCCCAAGAACACAGTGGCCTCCATCTTTCTTAAATGGAAGAATTTTGGAGCCACCAAGACTCTTCCTAGAGCTGGCCCCCCGGCCAAACTGAGCAATCGGGGGAGGGAGCTCACCAAGAACCCGATAGTCACTCTGACAGAGCTCCAGAGTTCCTCTGTGGAGATGGGAGAACCTTCCAGAAAGGTTCTGCAGCACTCCACCAATCAGCCTTTATGTTAAGACGGGAGCTACTCCTGGCAAGACGGGAGCCACTCCTCAGTAAAAGGCACATGACAGCCCACTTGGAGTTTGCCAAAAGGCACCTTAAGGTCTCTCAGACCATGAGAAACAAGATTCTCTGGTCTGATGAAACCAAGATTGAACTCTTTGGCCTGAATGCCAAGTGTTAAATCAGGAGGAAACCTGGTACCATCCCTACGGTGAAGCATGGTGGTGACAGAATCATGCTGTGCGGTTGTTTTTCAGTGGCAGGGACTGGGAGACTAGTCAGGATCGAGGGATAGATGAAAACCTGCTCCAGAGCGCTCAGGACCTAAGACTGGGCCGAGGGTTCACCTTCCAACAGGACAACAACCCTAAGCACACAGCCAAGACAACGCAGTAGGGGCTTCGGGACAAGTCTCTGAATGTCCTTGAGTGGCCCAGCCAGAGTCCAGGCATTAACCCGATCTAACATCTCTGGAGAGACCTGAAAATAGCGACGCTCCCCATCCAACCTGACAGGACTTGAGAGGATCTGCAGAGAAGAATGGAAGAAACTCCCCAAATACAGGTGTGCCAAGCCTGTTTTATCATACCCAAGAAGACTCGAGGCTGTAATCGTTGCCAAAGGTGCTTCAACAAAGTACTGAGTAAAGGGTCTGAATACTAATGTAAATGTGATATTTCAGTTAATTTATTTGTTATAAATGTACACACGTTTCTAAAAACCTGGTTTTGCTTTGTCATTATGGGATATTGTGATGTCATTATGGGATATTGTGATGTCATTATGGGATATTGTGATGTCATTATGGGATATTGTGATGTCATTATGGGATATAGTGTGTAGATTGATGAGGGAAAAAAACAATTGAATCCATGTTAGAACAAGGCTGCAACGTAAACAAGTTGTGGAAAAAGTCAAAGGCTCTTGCTGGGTCTTGCTGGACTTAAGCACATTTTTACTTGCCATAAAAAAGGGGTTGAATACTTATTGACTCAAGATTTCAGCTTTTCATTGTTAATTAATTAGAAAAATATAGAAAAACATAATTCCACTCTGACATTATGGGGTATTGCGTGTAGGCCAGTGACACCAAATCTAAATGTAATCCATTTTAAATGTAGGCTGTAACACGATACAATTCTGTTAAAGTCAAGGGGTGTGAAATACTTTCTGAAGGCACTGAGTGTCCAAAACACCGGTTCTTTCCATGACAGACTGACCAGGTGAATCCAGGTGAACCCAGGTGAAAGCTATGACCCCCTATTGATGTCACTTGTGAAATCCACTTCAAATCAGTGTAGATCAGGGATGGGCAACTGGCAGCCTTTGTAGGCCCACAAATCAATTTCACAAAAAATAAATACATGTTTTTTTTTTTGGGGGGGGGACTCAGTCGGGGTCTCAACTTACTGTTGAGGGTTAGAATCATAGAATACGTGAGGTGCATTTTCGAAATGTGGTTGTGCATCAATCAGCAGTTACTCAATTAAACCCATGTCAGCTAAATGTTTTTACATGGTTAAGTTAGTCTAGCGGCCAGCTATGGTCCAATTACTGACCGGGGTAGGGCCCATTGGTCGTCAGTTACCATATTAAAAACTGAAAAGATTTGCCTCCATCCTATGGCAAAATGGGTAGAATTGCAGGAAATTAGCTGTTAAACTGCACATTTTTCTCTCCGCCCCCATGGCAAAGTGAGTAGAATTGCAGCAAACTTGATTTAAAACTGCAACGTTTTCTCTCCGCCCCATGGCAAAATGTGTACAATTGCAGGAAATTAACTTTAAAACTTCAATTTTCTCTTCACTGTCACGAGCAGAGGGGGGGGGGGGGAAGCTAAAATGTGGCCCCTCATTATTGAGTTCCGATGTGGCCCCACCCCCCACAGATTGTGTGTGTGTGTCATTCAGAGGGTCAATGGGCAAGACAAAAGATTTAAGTGCCTTTGAACAGGGTATGGTAGTAGGTGCCAGGTGCACCGGTTTGTGTCAAGAACTGCAACTTTGCTGGGTTTTTCACGCTCAACAGTTTCCCGTGTGTATCAAGAATGATCCACCACCCAAAGGACATCCAGCCAACTTGACACAACTGTGGGAAGCATTGGAGTCAACATGGGCCAGCATCCCTGTGGAATGCTTTCAACACTTTGTCTGTGTGTATCTGGTAGTGGCAGGCAGCAAGGCACTGTATGCTGTGTGTGTGTGTATCTGGGAGTGGCAGGCAGCAAGGCACTGTCTGCTGTGTGTGTGTATCTGGTAGTGGCGGGCAGCAAGGCACTGTCTGCTGTGTGTGTGTATCTGGTAGTGGCGGGCAGCAAGGCACTGTCTGCTGTGTGTGTGTGTATCTGGTAGTGGCGGGCAGCAAGGCACTGTCTGCTGTGTGTGTGTGTATCTGGTAGTGGCGGGCAGCAAGGCACTGTCTGCTGTGTGTGTATCTGGTAGTGGCGGGCAGCAAGGCACTGTCTGCTGTGTGTGTGTATCTGGTAGTGGCAGGCAGCAAGGCACTGTCTGCTGTGTGTGTGTATCTGGTAGTGGCGGGCAGCAAGGCACTGTCTGCTGTGTGTGTGTATCTGGTAGTGGCGGGCAGCAAGGCACTGTCTGCTGTGTGTGTGTATCTGGTAGTGGCGGGCAGCAAGGCACTGTCTGCTGTGTGTGTATCTGGTAGTGGCGGGCAGCAAGGCACTGTCTGCTGTGTGTGTATCTGGGGGGTCCAGCAGGTCCAGTCCTGGTGAGCGGGTCTGTTTCTCCATGCTAATTCCCTCCCTGCAGGGGAGAAGAGGTTCTACATCTCTATGGAACCCTGGTAGAGAGACACAGAGGAATGACCCTCCCACATTCCCTCCGTACCTTCTGGAAAACCAGCCCCACCATCACACACACACACACACACACGCAAAATGCTCTCTCTCTCTCTCTAACCATCTCTCTCCCTCCCTCCCTCGCTCTCTAACCATCTCACTCTCTCTCTCTCTCTCTCTCTCTCTCTCTCTCACACTGCTTACAGAATGCACACAATCCCAATCAATTCCTCAATCACGTTATGTCCCCAGAACGACAACTGTTATTGTTCTAGAATTCCCACCCAGACTGTGTGACACAACACACAGACAGGATGGAGTGACAGTGGAACAGGACACACAGACAGGATGGAGTGACAGTGGAACACAACACACAGACAGGATGGAGTGACAGTGGAACACAACACACAGACAGGATGGAGTGACAGTGGAACACAACACAGACAGGATGGAGTGACAGTGGAACAGGACACACAGACAGGATGGAGTGACAGTGGAACACAACACACAGACAGGATGGAGTGACAGTGGAACACAACACACAGACAGGATGGAATGACAGCAGACAGGATGGAGTGACAGTGGAACACAACACAGACAGGATGGAGTGACAGTGGAACACAATACAGACAGGATGGAGTGACAGTGGAACATGATGGAGTGACAGTGGAACACAACACAGACAGGATGGAGTGACAGTGGAACAGGATGGAGTGACAGTGGAACACAACACACAGACAGGATGGAGTGACAGTGGAACAGGATGGAGTGACAGCAGAACACAACACAGACAGGATGGAGTGACAGTGGAACACAACACAGACAGGATGGAGTGACAGTGGAACACAACACACAGACAGGATGGAGTGACAGCAGAACACAACACAGACAGGATGGAGTGACAGTGGAACACAACACAGACAGGATGGAGTGACAGCGGAACACAACACACAGACAGGATGGAGTGACAGCAGAACACAACACAGACAGGATGGAGTGACAGTGGAACAGGATGGAGTGACAGCAGAACACAACACAGACAGGATGGAGTGACAGCAGAACACAACACAGACAGGATGGAGTGACAGCAGAACACAACACAGACAGGATGGAGTGACAGTGGAACAGGATGGAGTGACAGCAGAACACAACACAGACAGGATGGAGTGACAGTGGAACAGGATGGAGTGACAGCAGAACACAACACAGACAGGATGGAGTGACAGTGGAACAGGATGGAGTGACAGCAGAACACAACACAGACAGGATGGAGTGACAGTGGAACACAACACACAGACAGGATGGAGTGACAGTGGAACACAACACACAGACAGGATGGAGTGACAGTGGAACACAACACAGACAGGATGGAATGACAGCAGAACACAACACACAGACAGGATGGAATGACAGCAGAACACAACACACAGACAGGATGGAATGACAGCAGAACACAACACACAGACAGGATGGAATGACAGCAGAACAGGATGGAGTGACAGCAGAACACAACACAGACAGGATGGAGTGACAGCAGAACACAACATAGACAGGATGGAGTGACAGCAGAACACAACACAGACAGGGTGGAGTGACAGTGGAACAGGATGGAATGACAGCAGAACACAACACAGACAGGATGGAGTGACAGTGGAACACAACACACAGACAGGATGGGGTGACAGTGGAACAGGATGGAATGACAGCAGAACACAACACAGACAGGATGGAGTGACAGCAGAACACAACACAGACAGGATGGAATGACAGCAGAACACAACACAGACAGGATGGAATGACAGCAGAACACAACACACAGACAGGATGGAGTGACAGCAGAACACAACACAGACAGGATGGAGTGACAGTGGAACAGGATGGAATGACAGCAGAACACAACACAGACAGGATGGAGTGACAGTGGAACACAACACACAGACAGGATGGAGTGACAGTGGAACAGGATGGAATGACAGCAGAACACAACACAGACATGATGGAGTGACAGTGGAACAGGATGGAGTGACAGTGGAACAGGACACACAGACAGGATGGAGTGACAGCAGACAGGATGGAGTGACAGTGGAACAGGACACACAGACAGGATGGAATGACAGCAGACAGGATGGAGTGACAGTGGAACAGGACACACAGACAGGATGGAGTGACAGCAGACAGGATGGAGTGACAGTGGAACAGGACACACAGACAGGATGGAGTGACAGCAGACAGGATGGAGTGACAGTGGAACAGGACACACAGACAGGATGGAGTGACAGCAGACAGGATGGAGTGACAGCAGACAGGATGGAGTGACAGTGGAACAGGACACACAGACAGGATGGAGTGACAGTGGAACAGGACACACAGACAGGATGGAGTGACAGTGGAACAGGACACACAGACAGGTCCGAACAAGACAAAGACAGGAATCTCCATTGATCACAGCAATTTTATTTACAACATGATGTGTGTTCGTATACAAGAATGAAAAACATGTCTCTTCTGTAGCGCGGCTCCTTGTAAACATGAAGGATACATTCAAATATATAAATAATATTTACATCTCGACATTTCCAGATGGATTCCCAACAAACACCACTAAACATATTCATGACAAAGGAGGCGATGCTTAACATTTAACATGCAACTACTGAAACATTTAACATGCGGTTTATTGAGATCCATAATTTATCATCCATAAACTTTAGTTAATGTGTTCTTTCTAATAACACATTTTACATGACTCAGATGACTTGGTCTGCTGGCGGAATGTTCTCACAAGACTCTGAAACAACACTATAGACAACACTAACTTCTAGCTTTGGCTTAACAACACTATAGACAACACTAACTTCTAGCTTTGGCTTAACAACACTATAGACAACACTAACTTCTAGCTTTGGCTTAATGTTTCGATTTCTTTAAATCAATCAACTACTTCTATAAATGTCTTCATATACAGGTTTATCCATATATATATATCCAAATACAGTACCAGTCAAAAGATTGGAAGCCACTACTCATTCCAGGGGTTTTCTTTATTTTTAAAAATCATTTTCTGCATTGTAGAATAATAATAAAGACATCAACACTATGAAATAACACATATGGAATCATGTAGTAACCAAAACAAGTGTTACACTTTAAAAAAAACAATTAGCCACCCTTTGCCTTGACAGCTTTCCACTCTTGGCATTCTCTCAACCAACTTCATGAGGTAGTCACCTGGAATGCATTTCAATTAACAGGTGTGCCTTGTTAAAAGTTAATTTGTGGCATTTCTTTCCTTAATGCGTTTGAGTCAATCATTTGTGTTGTGACTGGTATACAGAAGATAGCCCTATGTGGTAAAAGACCAAGTCCATATTATGGCAAGAACAGCTAAAATAACCAAAGAGGAACGACAGTCCATCATTACTTTAAGACATGAAGGTCAGTCAATGCAGAAAATGTCAAGAACTTTGAAAGTTTCTTCAAGTGCAGTCGCAAAAACCATCAAGTGCTATGATGAAACTGTCTCTCATGAGGACCGCCACAGGAAAGGAAGACCCAGAGTTACCTCTGCTGTAGAAGGTAAGTTCATTAGGGTTACCAGCCTCAGAAATTGCAGCCCAAATAAATGCGTCACAGAGTTCAATTAACAGACACATCTCAACATCAACTGTTCAGAGGAGACTGTGTGAATCAGGCCTTCATAGTCGACTTGCTGCAAAAAAACCACTACTACAGGACACCAATAAGAAGAAGAGACTTGCTTGGGCCAAGAAACACGGGCAATGGATATTTTACCGGTGGAAATCTGTTGCTTGGTCTGATGAGTCCAAATTTGCGATTTTTGGTTCCAACTACCATGTCTTTGTGATTCGCAGAGTAGGTGAATGGATGATCTCTGCATGTGTGGTTCCCACCATGAAGCATGGAGGAGGAGGTGTGATGGTCTGGGGGTGCTTTGCTGGTGACACTGTCAGTGATTTATTTAGAATTCAAGGCACACTTAACCAGCATGGCTACAACAGCATTCTGCAGTGATACGCCATCCCATCTGGTTTGCGCTTAGTGGGTCTATCATTTGTTTTTCAACCGGACAATGACCCAAAACACACCTCCAGCCTGAGTAAGGGCTATTTGACCAAGAAGGAGAGTGATGGAGTGCTGCGTCAGATGACCTGGCCTCCACAAATCACCCGACCCGACCCCAATTGAGATAGTTTGGGATGAGTTGGACTGCAGAGTGAAGGAAAGCAGCCAACAAGTGGCAACTCCTTCAAGACTGTTGGAAAAGCATTCCAGGTGAAGCTGGTTGAGAGAATGCCAAAAGCGTGCAAAGCTGTCATCAAGGCAAACGGTGGCTAAGAATTTGAAGAATCTCAAATATATTTTGATTTGTTTAACACTTTTTTGGTTGCTACATGATTCCATGTGTGTTATTTCATAGTTTTGATGTCTTCACTATTATTCTCCAATGTAGAAAATCATTAAAAAGAAAGAACAACCCTTGAATCAGTAGGTGTGTCCAAACTTTTGACTGGTACTGTATACACATATATATATATATATATATATATTTTTGTTCTATAAAGGAACTATTGCCCTTTCCTCCAGCTTCCTCATCAACGGCTGCTCTCCAATGAAGATATGGAAAGACGTGGTTAATATCTGTCCTAACTGACGCTAGATAAATAGTATAAAACATGCAAATGGGTGATTTAACCCCTCAGGCTACACTGACGAGGACATAGGGCTGTAGTCACTGAAGCTGCCTCAGGGAACTGATAGGGACTTGACTCATCAGTGAGTGTGTGTGTGTGGGTGTGCTGTGGATACAGTATGAAGGGTAGAAGACAGCCAGTGTGAGAAAGGGAGAGAGACCACGATGTGCTTCTTCTGAGACGTGTTTTATTTTACATTATAAACTGTGTGGTTCGAGCCCTGAAAGCTGATTGGCTGACAGCCGTGGTATATCAGACCGTATACCACGGGTATGACAAAACAATATTTTTTACTGCTCTAATTACGTTGGTAACCAGTTTATAATAGCAATAAGGCACCTCGGGGGTTTGTGATATATGACCAATATACCGCTGCTATGGGCTGTGTCCAGGCACTCCATGTTGTGTCGTGCCTAAGAACAGCCCTTAGCCATGGTATATTGGCCATATACCACACCTCCTTGGGCCTTATTGCTTAATTAGCTCCATGAAAACCAACTCATGACTATGAGGTGATAGGTTATTATGAGGTGATAGGTTATTATGAGGTGATGTGACGACAGTAGACTCCAGAGTATATATATATATATATATATATACACAGTGGGTGCTGTGTGTTAGTGATCGGGGCTGAGAGGAGGGCGTATGTCCAGCGTCCGTGCTGTGCTGTCCTTCCCCACTACCTCCAGACGCAGACTGGGTACGCCCTGCTCCAGCCCTTCCTGCCCCTCGGCCCCGCCCCTGTCCTCTGAGTGGACAGACAGGCGGAGGGTGCAGCCCTTAGGAAGGAGCTCCTGCTCATAGGCTGCTGCCAGTTGGTTGACCACCCTCCGCTCCACCTGGTAACACAACAAACCAGACCAGTCAGGCCTAACACTGACACACGAGCTCAACTCAAAACAAGTGTGTGACCTGTTTTTGTGTTTGATTCAACAACTGAACGGGGCTGAAAATGTTTACCTGACAGCTGAACGGGTTCAATGTTAATCACACGACGAACAGAGAATATACAGAAGTCCTATTATAATACTAGTAAAGTATTTCTTTAGAAAAGCTGAGTATTTCTGACAATTGGACCATAATTGTTACCTATTAAAATGTCCAATGTTTTTATCTCAACATCAAATCATTTCTGGGTAACAATGAAAAGGACCTTACTGTAATTGTTTTCTAATAAAATGGTTAAAAAAAATAAACCAAATTAGCTCATTAGCAAAGAGCAATTTCTCAAACGATCATTTTTCTAGGACTGTCTGGGAGTGGTCTGAGTGAGGGGTCTAATTGGACGAGCTTAAAAGGGAGGGATATGCAACCTGAAAACTTGCTGTTATTGGCAGAGGTTTTGAAACTCTCTCTGTTGTTATTGGTCCATTAACTTTTACCATCTGGTGAGGTCACCGGTCAGGCCAAAACTCCATCCCACCAAAACAGGCTGGAATTCCAGCTGTCACACTAAAAGGGCATTATAAGTTTCACAACCTCAGTGTGGGGGATATATATACACACACAACACGGAACAATCAGTCTGGGCCTCCAACTCTCCTGATGTAGACAGTAAGGAAACAGAGGGGGAGACAGATAGGGGGGAGAGTTCTGCACGGACTATTTTTGTTAGTTGAAGCAGATACATTCACTGTGTGTGTACCTACCTGTAAGTGTCTGTGTGTGTACCTGTACGTGTGTGTGTGTGTGTACCTGTAAGTGTCTGTGTGTGTACCTACCTGTAAGTGTCTGTGTGTGTACCTGTAAGTGTCTGTGTGTGTACCTGTAAGTGTCTGTGTGTGTACCTGTAAGTGTCTGTGTGTGTACCTGTAAGTGTCTGTGTGTGTACCTGTAAGTGTCTGTGTGTGTACCTGTACGTGTCTGTGTGTGTACCTGTAAGTGTCTGTGTGTGTACCTGTAAGTGTCTGTGTGTGTACCTGTAAGTGTCTGTGTGTGTACCTGTACGTGTGTGTGTGTGTACCTGTAAGTGTCTGTGTGTGTACCTACCTGTAAGTGTCTGTGTGTGTACCTGTAAGTGTCTGTGTGTGTACCTGTAAGTGTCTGTGTGTGTACCTGTAAGTGTCTGTGTGTGTACCTGTAAGTGTCTGTGTGTGTACCTGTAAGTGTCTGTGTGTGTACCTGTAAGTGTCTGTGTGTGTACCTGTAAGTGTCTGTGTGTGTACCTGTAAGTGTCTGTGTGTGTACCTGTAAGTGTCTGTGTGTGTACCTGTACGTGTCTGTGTGTGTGTACCTGTAAGTGTCTGTGTGTGTACCTGTACGTGTCTGTGTGTGTACCTGTAAGTGTCTGTGTGTGTACCTGTAAGTGTCTGTGTGTGTACCTACCTGTAAGTGTCTGTGTACCTGTAAGTGTCTGTGTGTGTACCTACCTGTAAGTGTCTGTGTGTGTACCTGTAAGTGTCTGTGTGTGTACCTGTAAGTGTCTGTGTGTGTACCTGTAAGTGTCTGTGTGTGTACCTGTAAGTGTCTGTGTGTGTACCTGTAAGTGTCTGTGTGTGTACCTGTAAGTGTCTGTGTGTGTACCTGTAAGTGTGTGTGTGTGTGTACCTGTAAGTGTGTGTGTGTGTACCTGTAAGTGTCTGTGTGTGTACCTGTACGTGTCTGTGTGTGTGTACCTGTAAGTGTCTGTGTGTGTACCTGTACGTGTCTGTGTGTGTGTGTACCTGTAAGTGTCTGTGTGTGTACCTGTAAGTGTCTGTGTGTGTACCTGTAAGTGTCTGTGTGTGTACCTGTAAGTGTCTGTGTGTGTACCTGTAAGTGTCTGTGTGTGTACCTGTAAGTGTCTGTGTGTGTGTGTACCTGTAAGTGTCTGTGTGTGTGTGTACCTGTAAGTGTCTGTGTGTGTACCTGTAAGTGTCTGTGTGTGTACCTGTAAGTGTCTGTGTGTGTACCTGTAAGTGTCTGTGTGTGTACCTGTAAGTGTCTGTGTGTGTACCTACCTGTAAGTGTCTGTGTGTGTACCTACCTGTAAGTGTCTGTGTGTGTACCTGTAAGTGTCTGTGTGTGTACCTGTAAGTGTCTGTGTGTGTACCTACCTGTAAGTGTCTGTGTGTGTACCTGTAAGTGTCTGTGTGTGTACCTGTAAGTGTCTGTGTGTGTACCTGTACGTGTCTGTGTGTGTACCTGTACGTGTCTGTGTGTGTACCTGTAAGTGTGTGTGTGTGTACCTGTAAGTGTCTGTGTGTGTACCTGTAAGTGTCTGTGTGTGTACCTGTAAGTGTCTGTGTGTGTACCTGTAAGTGTCTGTGTGTGTACCTGTAAGTGTCTGTGTGTGTGTACCTGTAAGTGTCTGTGTGTGTACCTGTAAGTGTCTGTGTGTGTACCTGTAAGTGTCTGTGTGTGTACCTGTAAGTGTCTGTGTGTGTACCTGTAAGTGTCTGTGTGTGTACCTGTACGTGTGTGTGTGTGTACCTGTAAGTGTCTGTGTGTGTACCTACCTGTAAGTGTCTGTGTGTGTACCTGTAAGTGTCTGTGTGTGTACCTGTAAGTGTCTGTGTGTGTACCTGTAAGTGTCTGTGTGTGTACCTGTAAGTGTCTGTGTGTGTACCTGTAAGTGTCTGTGTGTGTACCTGTAAGTGTGTGTGTGTGTACCTGTAAGTGTCTGTGTGTGTACCTGTACGTGTCTGTGTGTGTGTACCTGTAAGTGTCTGTGTGTGTACCTGTACGTGTCTGTGTGTGTACCTGTAAGTGTCTGTGTGTGTACCTGTAAGTGTCTGTGTGTGTACCTGTACGTGTGTGTGTGTGTACCTGTAAGTGTCTGTGTGTGTACCTACCTGTAAGTGTCTGTGTGTGTACCTGTAAGTGTCTGTGTGTGTACCTGTAAGTGTCTGTGTGTGTACCTGTAAGTGTCTGTGTGTGTACCTGTAAGTGTCTGTGTGTGTACCTGTAAGTGTCTGTGTGTGTACCTGTAAGTGTGTGTGTGTGTGTACCTGTAAGTGTGTGTGTGTGTACCTGTAAGTGTCTGTGTGTGTACCTGTACGTGTCTGTGTGTGTGTACCTGTAAGTGTCTGTGTGTGTACCTGTAAGTGTCTGTGTGTGTACCTGTAAGTGTCTGTGTGTGTACCTGTACGTGTCTGTGTGTGTACCTGTAAGTGTCTGTGTGTGTACCTGTAAGTGTCTGTGTGTGTACCTGTACGTGTCTGTGTGTGTGTACCTGTACGTGTCTGTGTGTGTACCTGTAAGTGTCTGTGTGTGTACCTGTAAGTGTCTGTGTGTGTACCTGTAAGTGTCTGTGTGTGTACCTGTACGTGTCTGTGTGTGTGTACCTGTACGTGTCTGTGTGT
The DNA here is from genome assembly GCF_057628025.1 of Oncorhynchus mykiss. Classification (NCBI taxonomy): domain Eukaryota; kingdom Metazoa; phylum Chordata; class Actinopteri; order Salmoniformes; family Salmonidae; genus Oncorhynchus; species Oncorhynchus mykiss. The sequence goes on from NC_143045.1 coordinate 34,530,156, forward strand.
GTACCTGTAAGTGTCTGTGTGTGTACCTGTAAGTGTCTGTGTGTGTACCTGTAAGTGTCTGTGTGTGTACCTGTAAGTGTCTGTGTGTGTACCTGTAAGTGTCTGTGTGTGTACCTGTAAGTGTCTGTGTGTGTACCTGTAAGTGTCTGTGTGTGTACCTGTAAGTGTCTGTGTGTGTACCTGTAAGTGTCTGTGTGTGTACCTGTAAGTGTGTGTGTGTGTGTACCTGTACGTGTCTGTGTGTGTGTACCTGTAAGTGTCTGTGTGTGTACCTGTACGTGTCTGTGTGTGTGTACCTGTAAGTGTCTGTGTGTGTACCTGTAAGTGTCTGTGTGTGTACCTGTAAGTGTCTGTGTGTGTACCTGTAAGTGTCTGTGTGTGTACCTGTAAGTGTCTGTGTGTGTGTGTACCTGTAAGTGTCTGTGTGTGTGTGTACCTGTAAGTGTCTGTGTGTGTGTGTACCTGTAAGTGTCTGTGTGTGTACCTGTAAGTGTCTGTGTGTGTACCTGTAAGTGTCTGTGTGTGTACCTGTAAGTGTCTGTGTGTGTACCTGTAAGTGTCTGTGTGTGTACCTGTAAGTGTCTGTGTGTGTACCTGTAAGTGTCTGTGTGTGTACCTGTAAGTGTCTGTGTGTGTACCTGTAAGTGTCTGTGTGTGTACCTGTAAGTGTCTGTGTGTGTACCTGTAAGTGTCTGTGTGTGTACCTGTAAGTGTCTGTGTGTGTACCTGTAAGTGTCTGTGTGTGTACCTGTAAGTGTCTGTGTGTGTACCTGTAAGTGTCTGTGTGTGTACCTGTAAGTGTCTGTGTGTGTACCTGTAAGTGTCTGTGTGTGTACCTGTAAGTGTCTGTGTGTGTACCTGTAAGTGTCTGTGTGTGTACCTGTAAGTGTCTGTGTGTGTACCTGTACGTGTCTGTGTGTGTACCTGTAAGTGTCTGTGTGTGTACCTGTAAGTGTCTGTGTGTGTACCTGTAAGTGTCTGTGTGTGTACCTGTAAGTGTCTGTGTGTGTACCTGTAAGTGTGTGCGTACCTCATGTTTGATGGAACGGGCTCCGTAGTGCAGGTTGTAACCTCCAGCCAGCAGGTCCAGAACAGGGCGGTCCCACAGCAGAGTGATGTCATGCCTCTGCTTCGCCTAACGAGGGGGACAGAAAGAAAGAAAGAGAAACATAAAATTCAACATACCAATTTGGATCTGGCTAAAAATACTTGAATCAGTCATAGAGCCCTTCATTGCCCTTTACGGTTGTGAGGTCTGGGGTCCGCTCACCAACCAAGACTTCACAAAATGGGACAAACACCAAATTGAGACTCTGCATGCAGAATTCTGCAAATATATCCTCTGTGTACAAGGTAGAACACCAAATAATGCATGCAGAGCAGAATTAGTCCCACTAATTATCAAAATCCAGAAAAGATCCGTTAAATTCTACAACCCCCTAAAAGGAAATGATTCCCAAACCTTCCATAACAAAGCCATCACCTACAGAGAGATGAACCTGGAGAAGAGTCCCCTAAGCAAGCTGGTCCTGGGGCTCTGTTCACAAACACAAACACACCCCACAGAGCCCCAGGACAGCAACACAATCAGACCCAACCAAATCATGAGAAAACAAAAAGACCATTACTTGACACATTGAAAAGAATTAACAAAAAAACAGAGCAAACTAGAATGCTATTTGGCCCTAAACAGAGAGTACACAGCGGCAGAATACCTGACCACTGTGACTGACCCAAATTTAAGGAAAGCTTTGACTATGTACAGACTCAGTGATCATAGCCTTGCTATTGAGAAAGGCCACCGTAGGCAGACATGGGTCTCAAGAGAAGACAGGCTATGTGCTCATTGCCCACAAAATGAGGTGGAAACTGAGCTGCACTTCCTAACCTCCTGCCAAATGTATGACCATATTATAGAGACATATTTCCCTCAGATTACACAGATCCACAAAGAATTCGAAAACAAATCCAACAAATCCAATTTTGATAAACTCCCATATCTACTGGGTGAAACACCACAGTGTGACATCACAGCAGCAAGATTTGTGACCTGTTGTCACAAGAAAAGGGCAACCAGTGAAGAACAAACACCAGTGTAAATACAACCCATATTTATGCTTATTTATTTTCCCTTGTGTACCCTTAACCATTTGTACGTCGTTGCAACACTGTATATATACGCAATATGACATTTGTAATGTCTTTATTGTTTTGACATTTCTGTATGTGTAATGTTTACTGTTAATTTTTTATTGTTTATTTCACTTTTGTATATTATCTACCTCACTTGCTTTGGCAATGTTAACACATGTTTCCCATGCCAATAAAGCCAATTAAGAGAGAGC
>NC_143045.1:34537500-34540000 GCF_057628025.1 Oncorhynchus mykiss
ACACACCCATCACCCCAGCAACAAAGGTCCCCCGCCCCACCTTCTGAAACAACAGTACCTCCACCATCCCGAGGAGAAAAGAGCCAGACATGGCTTATTACAGCACAGCTCTACTAGACCAGGCCCAACACAGCACAGCTCTACTAGACCAGGCCCAACACAGCACAGCTCTACTAGACCCGGCCCATCACAACACAGCTCTACTAGACCTGGCCCATCACAACAAAGCTCTACTAGACCTGGCCCATCACAACACAGCTCTACTAGACCTGGTCCATCACAACAAAGCTCTACTAGACCCGGCCGATCACAACACAGCTCTACTAGACCCGGCCCATCACAACACAGCTCTACTAGACCCGGCCCATCACAACGCAGCTCTACTAGACCCGGCCCATCACAACACAGCTCTACTAGACCTGTCCCATCACAACACAGCTCTACTAGACCCAGCCCATCACAACACAGCTCTGACCACTACTCCAGGGTCGGTCAGAACACTGCCCTTCAGGGAAGTAGACCACATGATGCAGTCCACACCATGTATCAATTAGATCGTCAGCCTACATATGCTGAGGTAACCTCTGGCAGAAGACCCCTAGAACAATCAGAGATAGGAGAGGTGCGCCAACTACTGCAACTAATATGCAGACTACTGAGCTAGACAGTCCCTTTAATTCACAGACGGGCACGCACGCGCACACACACACACACAAACACACAGGGTTGCAGATTGCACATAACATAAGTACAATGCAATCTTATTCCATTCTTATTCATTTGTTTACAAATATTCCTAAATGTATTGACACCGGTATTATAATAATTATTATATGTAATGGTGTGTGTGTGTGTGTGTGTGTGTGCGCGTGTGTGTGTATGTATGTATGTATGTGTGTATATGTGTATGTGCATGTATGTGTGTATATATATATATATATATATATGTATGTGTATGTGTATGTATATATATGTATATATATATGTATGTATGTATGTGTGTGTGTATGTATGTGTGTGTGTGTGTGTATGTATATATGTATATATATATGTATGTGTATGTATATATGTATGTATATGTGTATGTATGTATGTATATATATGTATATGTGTATGTGTGTATGTATATATATGTATATATACATATTTTATTTTTTTTGTTTTTTTCGATGTACTTTACTCAAACCAGTGAATATCACTTATTATAAATGAGATCATTAACTATCAGCTCTTGGAATATCCAGGGCCTATACTCTTCACATTTTGGTTATAAAACAACTAATCCAGAATTGATTAAAAACATCAAGGGACAGGACATCATAATCCTACTGGAAACATGGTGTCGTGGAGACATAGATACTCAGTGTCCCTCAGGCTATAGAGAAAGTTTACTACCATCAATCAAACATAAAAATGTTAAACGGGGCCGAGACTCAGGTGGAATCATCATTTGGCATAAGCAGGACTTAGCACTGAATGAAATGAAAAAAGGTACCACTCACATTTGGCTAAAACTTAACAAAGGTACAATCTATTGTGACAATGATGTATACATATGTGCAGCTTATGCTCCTCCTTCAGATTCATCATATTATGATGATCAGTTTTTTGACAATCTCCAGACAGAAATCATTACATTTCAGGCGCAGGGTAAAGTGCTTCTTTGTGGAGATTTCAATGCAAGAACAGGTTCTGAGCCTGACTACACTGATGCGGGAGGTAACCACCACATATTTGGACACCCCTCCTTGTACAGTAGCCCTATTATAAATAATAGAAACAGTCCTGACCAAATACTGAACAAAAATGGAAAAGAGTTAGTACATCTCTGTCGAGCCTTAGGCCTGTACATGCTTAATGGTAGAATCAGAGGGGACTCTTTAGGTCAGTTTACTTACTGCTCAGCTCTTGGGACAAGTGTAGTCGATTATGCCATCACTGACATTGACCCCTCCTCCATTAGTGCATTCACTGTCAGACCACAGACACCATTGTCAGATCACAGTCAGATCAACGTGTTTCTGAAGAAATTAACCGGCAATACTCATTCAAAAAAACAGCCCAATAAACTTTACAACATAAACCAATCGTTCAGATGGGCTCCAAACAGTGCAGAGGCATTCATTGAAACATTGAACTCAAATGAAATGATGAACTCTATACAGTTTTTCAATAACTCACAGTACCAAAACAATAAAGATGGTGTCAATTCAGCTACCCAAAACATCAACTGCATATTCCAAAAAGCAGCATCGAAAGCAAATTTGAGAAAACCAAAGCAATGCAACATCAGAAGCAAAAATCAAAATGTTACTGACAAATGGTTTGATAATGAATGTAAAACAATTAGAAAACACCTAAGACAAATGTCAAACAAAAAACATAAGCAGCAAAACAACCCAGAGCTACGATATGAATACTTTGAAACTCTGAAACAGTATAAACAAACACTGAAATGCAAGAAATTGAATTATACCAACAAGACACTTGATGAAATTGA
>NC_143045.1:34547500-34567500 GCF_057628025.1 Oncorhynchus mykiss
TAAACCCTGATGAAGACTGTATATATACTGGTGCTGTGTTAACAGTAAACCCTGATGAAGACTGTATATATACTGGTACTGTGTTAACAGTAAACCCTGATGAAGACTGTATATATACTGGTACTGTGTTAACAGTAAACCCTGATGAAGACTGTATATATACTGGTGCAGTGTTTACAGTAAACCCTGATGAAGACTGTATATATACTGGTACAGTGTTTACAGTAAACCCTGATGAAGACTGTATATATACTGGTGCAGTAAACCCTGATGAAGACTGTATATATACTGGTACAGTGTTTAACATAAACCCTGATGAAGACTGTATATATACTGGTGACCTGCAGTGTTAACAGTAAACCCTGATGAAGACTGTATATATACTGGTACTGTGTTAACAGTAAACCCTGATGAAGACTGTATATATACTGGTACAGTGTTTACAGTAAACCCTGATGAAGACTGTATATATACTGGTACTGTGTTAACAGTAAACCCTGATGAAGACTGTATATATACTGGTGCAGTGTTTACAGTAAACCCTGATGAAGACTGTATATATACTGGTGCAGTAAACCCTGATGAAGACTGTATATATACTGGTACTGTGTTAACAGTGAACCCTGATGAAGACTGTATATATACTGGTACTGTGTTTACAGTAAACCCTGATGAAGACTGTATATATACTGGTACTGTGTTAACAGTAAACCCTGATGAAGACTGTATATATACTGGTACTGTGTTAACAGTAAACCCTGATGAAGACTGTATATATACTGGTGCAGTGTTTAACAGTAAACCCTGATGAAGACTGTATATATACTGGTGCAGTGTTTAACAGTAAACCCTGATGAAGACTGTATATATACTGGTGACCTGCAGTGTTAACAGTAAACCCTGATGAAGACTGTATATATACGGGTGCAGTGTTTAACAGTAAACCCTGATGAAGACTGTATATATACTGGTGCAGTAAACCCTGATGAAGACTGTATATATACTGGTGACCTGCAGTGTTAACAGTAAACCCTGATGAAGACTGTATATATACTGGTACTGTGTTAACAGTAAACCCTGATGAAGACTGTATATATACTGGTGCAGTGTTTAACAGTAAACCCTGATGAAGACTGTATATATACTGGTGCAGTGTTTACAGTAAACCCTGATGAAGACTGTATATATACTGGTACTGTGTTAACAGTAAACCCTGATGAAGACTGTATATATACTGGTGCAGTGTTTAACAGTAAACCCTGATGAAGACTGTATATATACTGGTGCAGTGTTTACAGTAAACCCTGATGAAGACTGTATATATACTGGTACTGTGTTAACAGTAAACCCTGATGAAGACTGTATATATACTGGTGCAGTAAACCCTGATGAAGACTGTATATATACTGGTGCAGTAAACCCTGATGAGGACTGTATATATACTGGTACAGTGTTTAACAGTAAACCCTGATGAAGACTGTATATATACTGGTGCAGTAAACCCTGATGAAGACTGTATATATACTGGTGCAGTGTTTAACAGTAAACCCTGATGAAGACTGTATATATACTGGTGCAGTGTTTAACAGTAAACCCTGATGAAGACTGTATATATACTGGTACTGTGTTAACAATAAACCCTGATGAAGACTGTATATATACTGGTGACCTGCAGTGTTAACAGTAAACCCTGATGAAGACTGTATATATACTGGTGCAGTGTTTAACAGTAAACCCTGATGAAGACTGTATATATACTGGTACAGTAAACCCTGATGAAGACTGTATATATACTGGTACTGTGTTAACAGTAAACCCTGATGAAGACTATATATACTGGTACTGTGTTAACAGTAAACCCTGATGAAGACTGTATATATACTGGTACTGTGTTAACAGTAAACCCTGATGAAGACTGTATATATACTGGTACTGTGTTAACAGTAAACCCTGATGAAGACTGTATATATACTGGTGCAGTGTTTACAGTAAACCCTGATGAAGACTGTATATATACTGGTGCAGTAAACCCTGATGAAGACTGTATATATACTGGTACTGTGTTAACAGTGAACCCTGATGAAGACTGTATATATACTGGTACTGTGTTTACAGTAAACCCTGATGAAGACTGTATATATACTGGTACTGTGTTAACAGTAAACCCTGATGAAGACTGTATATATACTGGTACTGTGTTAACAGTAAACCCTGATGAAGACTGTATATATACTGGTGCAGTGTTTAACAGTAAACCCTGATGAAGACTGTATATATACTGGTGCAGTGTTTAACAGTAAACCCTGATGAAGACTGTATATATACTGGTGACCTGCAGTGTTAACAGTAAACCCTGATGAAGACTGTATATATACGGGTGCAGTGTTTAACAGTAAACCCTGATGAAGACTGCATATATACTGGTGCAGTAAACCCTGATGAAGACTGTATATATACTGGTGACCTGCAGTGTTAACAGTAAACCCTGATGAAGACTGTATATATACTGGTACTGTGTTAACAGTAAACCCTGATGAAGACTGTATATATACTGGTGCAGTGTTTACAGTAAACCCTGATGAAGACTGTATATATACTGGTACTGTGTTAACAGTAAACCCTGATGAAGACTGTATATATACTGGTGCAGTGTTTAACAGTAAACCCTGATGAAGACTGTATATATACTGGTGCAGTGTTTACAGTAAACCCTGATGAAGACTGTATATATACTGGTACTGTGTTAACAGTAAACCCTGATGAAGACTGTATATATACTGGTGCAGTAAACCCTGATGAAGACTGTATATATACTGGTGCAGTAAACCCTGATGAGGACTGTATATATACTGGTACAGTGTTTAACAGTAAACCCTGATGAAGACTGTATATATACTGGTGCAGTAAACCCTGATGAAGACTGTATATATACTGGTGCAGTAAACCCTGATGAGGACTGTATATATACTGGTACAGTGTTTAACAGTAAACCCTGATGAAGACTGTATATATACTGGTGCAGTGTTTAACAGTAAACCCTCATGAAGACTGTATATATACACTGGTACTGTGTTAACAATAAACCCTGATGAAGACAGTATATATACTGATGACCTGCAGTGTTAACAGTAAACCCTGATGAAGACTGTATATATACACTGATGCAGTGTTTAACAGTAAACCCTGATGAAGACTGTATATATACTGGTACTGTGTTAACAGTAAACCCTGATGAAGACTGTATATATACTGGTGACCTGCAGTGTTAACAGTAAACCCTGATGAAGACTGTATATATACTGGTACAGTGTTTAACAGTAAACCCTGATGAAGACTGTATATATACTGGTGCAGTAAACCCTGATGAAGACTGTATATATACTGGTGACCTGCAGTGTTAACAGTAAACCCTGATGAAGACTGTATATATACTGGTGCAGTGTTTAACAGTAAACCCTGATGAAGACTGTATATATACTGGTGCAGTGTTTAACAGTAAACCCTGATGAAGACTGTATATATACTGGTGCAGTGTTTAACAGTAAACCCTGATGAAGACTGTATATATACTGGTACTGTGTTAACAGTAAACCCTGATGAAGACTGTATATATACTGGTGCAGTGTTTACAGTAAACCCTGATGAAGACTGTATGTATACTGGTGCAGTGTTTAACAGTAAACCCTGATGAAGACTGTATATATACTGTGTTAACAGTAAAACCTGATGAAGACTGTATATATACTGGTGCAGTAAACCCTGATGAAGACTGTATATATACTGGTGACCTGCAGTGTTTAACAGTAAACCCTGATGAAGACTGTATATATACTGATACTGTGTTAACAGTAAACCCTGATGAAGACTGTATATATACTGGTGCAGTGTTTAACAGTAAACCCTGATGAAGACTGTATATATACTGGTACTGTGTTAACAGTAAACCCTGATGAAGACTGTATATATACTGGTGCAGTGTTTACAGTAAACCCTGATGAAGACTGTATATATACTGATACTGTGTTAACAGTAAACCCTGATGAAGACTGTATATATACTGGTGCAGTAAACCCTGATGAAGACTGTATATATACTGGTGCAGTAAACCCTGATGAAGACTGTATATATACTGGTGCAGTAAACCCTGATGAAGACTGTATATATACTGGTACAGTGTTTACAGTAAACCCTGATGAAGACTGTATATATACTGGTGCAGTGTTAACAGTAAACCCTGATGAAGACTGTATATATACTGGTGCAGTAAACCCTGATGAAGACTGTATATATACTGGTGCAGTAAACCCTGATGAAGACTGTATATATACTGGTACAGTGTTTACAGTAAACCCTGATGAAGACTGTATATATACTGGTACTGTGTTAACAGTAAACCCTGATGAAGACTGTATATATACTGGTACTGTGTTAACAGTAAACCCTGATGAAGACTGTATATATACTGATACTGTGTTAACAGTAAACCCTGATGAAGACTGTATATATACTGGTACAGTGTTTACAGTAAACCCTGATGAAGACTGTATATATACTGATACTGTGTTAACAGTAAACCCTGATGAAGACTGTATATATACTGGCACTGTGTTAACAGTAAACCCTGATGAAGACTGTATATATACTGATACTGTGTTAACAGTAAACCCTGATGAAGACTGTATATATACTGGTACAGTGTTAACAGTAAACCCTGATGAAGACTGTATATATACTGGTGCAGTAAACCCTGATGAAGACTGTATATATACTGGTGCAGTAAACCCTGATGAAGACTGTATATATACTGGTACTGTGTTAACAGTAAACCCTGATGAAGACTGTATATATACTGGTACTGTGTTAACAGTAAACCCTGATGAAGACTGTATATATACTGGTGACCTGCAGTGTTAACAGTAAACCCTGATGAAGACTGTATATATACTGGTACTGTGTTAACAGTAAACCCTGATGAAGACTGCATATATACTGGTACTGTGTTAACAGTAAACCCTGAAGAAGACTGTATATATACTGGTGCAGTAAACCCTGATGAAGACTGTATATATACTGGTACTGTGTTAACAGTAAACCCTGATGAAGACTGTATATATACTGGTGCAGTGTTAACAGTAAACCCTGATGAAGACTGTATATATACTGATACTGTGTTAACAGTAAACCCTGATGAAGACTGTATATATACTGGTGCAGTGTTTAACAGTAAACCCTGATGAAGACTGTATATATACTGGTGCAGTGTTTACAGTAAACCCTGATGAAGACTGTATATATACTGGTACTGTGTTAACAGTAAACCCTGATGAAGACTGTATATATACTGGTGCAGTGTTTAACAGTAAACCCTGATGAAGACTGTATATATACTGGTGCAGTGTTAACAGTAAACCCTGATGAAGACTGTATATATACTGATACTGTGTTAACAGTAAACCCTGATGAAGACTGTATATATACTGGTGCAGTGTTTAACAGTAAACCCTGATGAAGACTGTATATATACTGGTGCAGTGTTAACAGTAAACCCTGATGAAGACTGTATATATACTGATACTGTGTTAACAGTAAACCCTGATGAAGACTGTATATATACTGGTACAGTGTTTACAGTAAACCCTGATGAAGACTGTATATATACTGATACTGTGTTAACAGTAAACCCTGATGAAGACTGTATATATACTGGTACTGTGTTAACAGTAAACCCTGATGAAGACTGTATATATACTGATACTGTGTTAACAGTAAACCCTGATGAAGACTGTATATATACTGGTACAGTGTTAACAGTAAACCCTGATGAAGACTGTATATATACTGGTGCAGTAAACCCTGATGAAGACTGTATATATACTGGTACTGTGTTAACAGTAAACCCTGATGAAGACTGTATATATACTGGTGCAGTAAACCCTGATGAAGACTGTATATATACTGGTACTGTGTTAACAGTAAACCCTGATGAAGACTGTATATATACTGGTACTGTGTTAACAGTAAACCCTGATGAAGACTGTCTGTATATATACTGGTACTGTGTTAACAGTAAACCCTGATGAAGACTGTATATATACTGGTGACCTGCAGTGTTAACAGTAAACCCTGATGAAGACTGTATATATACTGGTACTGTGTTAACAGTAAACCCTGATGAAGACTGCATATATACTGGTACTGTGTTAACAGTAAACCCTGATGAAGACTGTATATATACTGGTGCAGTAAACCCTGATGAAGACTGTATATATACTGGTACTGTGTTAACAGTAAACCCTGATGAAGACTGTATATATACTGGTGCAGTGTTAACAGTAAACCCTGATGAAGACTGTATATATACTGATACTGTGTTAACAGTAAACCCTGATGAAGACTGTATATATACTGGTGCAGTGTTTAACAGTAAACCCTGATGAAGACTGTATATATACTGGTGCAGTGTTTACAGTAAACCCTGATGAAGACTGTATATATACTGGTACTGTGTTAACAGTAAACCCTGATGAAGACTGTATATATACTGGTGCAGTGTTTAACAGTAAACCCTGATGAAGACTGTATATATACTGGTGCAGTGTTAACAGTAAACCCTGATGAAGACTGTATATATACTGATACTGTGTTAACAGTAAACCCTGATGAAGACTGTATATATACTGGTGCAGTGTTTAACAGTAAACCCTGATGAAGACTGTATATATACTGGTGCAGTGTTTACAGTAAACCCTGATGAAGACTGTATATATACTGGTACTGTGTTAACAGTAAACCCTGATGAAGACTGTATATATACTGGTGCAGTGTTTAACAGTAAACCCTGATGAAGACTGTATATATACTGGTACTGTGTTAACAGTAAACCCTGATGAAGACTGTATATATACTGGTGCAGTAAACCCTGATGAAGACTGTATATATACTGATACTGTGTTAACAGTAAACCCTGATGAAGACTGTATATATACTGGTGCAGTAAACCCTGATGAAGACTGTATATATACTGATACTGTGTTAACAGTAAACCCTGATGAAGACTGTATATATACTGATACTGTGTTAACAGTAAACCCTGATGAAGACTGTCTGTATACTGGTGCAGTGTTTAACAGTAAACCCTGATGAAGACTGTATATATACACTGGTACTGTGTTAACAGTAAACCATGATGAAGACTGTATATATACTGATACTGTGTTAACAGTAAACCCTGATGAAGACTGTATGTATACTGGTGCAGTAAACCCTGATGAAGACTGTATATATACTGGTACAGTGTTTACAGTAAACCCTGATGAAGACTGTATATATACTGATACTGTGTTAACAGTAAACCCTGATGAAGACTGTATATATACTGATACTGTGTTAACAGTAAACCCTGATGAAGACTGTATATATACTGGTGCAGTGTTTAACAGTAAACCCTGATGAAGACTGTATATATACTGATACTGTGTTAACAGTAAACCCTGATGAAGACTGTATATATACTGGTGCAGTGTTTAACAGTAAACCCTGATGAAGACTGCTTGCTGTGGAAATGTTGGTGAATAAACGACGACATCGGTGCTACCCGTTTCTTCTCCTGGCTACTGCTACGGACAGGCTCCATGACATCACAGCTGAGTGGTAAAAACGAGTGGAAAGAGGGATGTAGAGAAAGGGATGTAGAGAGAGGGATGTAGAGAGAGGGATGTAGAGAGAGGGATGTAGAGAGAGGGCTGTAGAGAGAGGGCTGTAGAGAGAGGACTGTAGAGAGAGGGCTGTAGAGAGAGGGCTGTAGAGAGAGGGCTGTAGAGAAAGGGATATAGAGAGAGGGCTGTAGAGAGGGATGTAGAGAGGGATGTAGAGAGAGGGCTGTAGAGAGAGGGCTGTAGAGAGAGGGCTGTAGAGAGAGGGCTGTAGAGAGAGGGCTGTAGAGAGAGGGCTGTAGAGAGGGCTGTAGAGAGGGCTGTAGAGAAAGGGATATAGAGAAAGGGATATAGAGAGAGGGATGTAGAGGAGTTACCGATTCCAGAGGAGCCGAGGAAGAGGAAGACAAGGGGATGTTCTTCGTCATACCAGCCATTCTCCTTCCTCCTGATCGCTATAGACAGAGAGAGAGTGAGATGGTTAGAGAGAGAGAGAGTGAGATGGTTAGAGAGACAGAGAGATGGTTAGAGAGAGAGAGAGAGAGATGGTTAGAGAGAGAGAGACAGAGAGACAGAGAGAGACAGAGAGAGAGAGAGAGAGAGAGAGAGAGAGAGAGAGAGAGAGAGAGAGAGAGAGAGAGAGAGAGAGAGAGAGAGAGAGAGAGAGAGAGAGAGAGAGAGAGAGAGAGAGAGAGAGAGAGAGAGAGAGAGAGAGAGAGAGAGAGAGAGAGAGATCTCTAAAGCTGTATCCATCAATGCCTCGGGAGGCAGGGGGATAATTATCACAGGCTATCCTGCCTCCCCACTCCCTCTCCCCCCGTCAACCCCCTTTCCCATCCTCCCTCAATCCCTTCTCCTCTCCTCCCCCTCTCTCAGTCAGTAGGGCCATTAGCCAGAGGTAATCGTGTTAGCCTCCCCGGCGCAGCCAAAGCTAAATCTGGTTAGCATGGATCTGAGCCTCTCTCTCTCTCTCACACACACACACACACACACACGACTCGCCCAGAGAAGAGAGCCTTGCCTACCTTACCCAACCATCACCCCAGCAACCAAACCCCCCCCCCCCCCCCCCCCCCCTCTGGGCAGGAGGGAGGGGGGAGGCACGGTAGGTGAGGGAGGGGGCGTGAGGGAGGAGAAAGGAGAAATAAAACACAGGGAACTTGGTCCAGTTCCAGCTGCCAAAAACACACATTACAATACATGTCTTCATATCTCAGTCTGGTTGGACAGGCAGCAGAGAGGACACGGCAGTTTCTCAACAACCACCATAATGAGCTGTGTGTGTGTGTGTGTGTGTGTGTGTGTGCTATGTCCACTCTGTGACAGAGAAACCCGTTGATCCTCTCCCTGTCGTAACAGCACACTCCACCCGTCAAAGTACAAACATCTCACTAGAACAGAAATAGAATGATAGAGGAAGAAATGGAGAGAGAGGAAGAGAAGACGAGATGAGGAGAGAGGAAGAGAAGACGAGATGAGGAGAGAGGAAGAGAAGACGAGATGAGGAGAGAGGAAGAGAAGACGAGATGGAGAGAGAGGAAGAGAAGACGAGATGGAGAGAGATGAAGAGAAGACGAGATGGAGAGAGAGGAAGAGAAGACGAGATGAGGAGAGAGGAAGAGAAGACGAGATGAGGAGAGAGGAAGAGAAGACGAGATGAGGAGAGAGGAAGAGAAGACGAGATGAGGAGAGAGGAAGAGAAGACGAGATGGAGAGAGGAACGGAGAGATTAAGGAGGTTGAGTTAAAAGGGGACACAGGGGTTGAGGGAAATAAGAGAGAGGGAGAGATATGAGATTTGGTAGAGAGATGGATTGAGAGAATGAGAGACGGAGGAATTGGTAGAGAGATAAATTGAGAGAAGGAAGAGTGATTGTCATGAAGATGAATACTGACGCCCACAGGCTATACCTCTACGAGCCAGTCTGAGTTACTACTGTCTGTGTGTCTGTGTGTGTGTGTGTGTGTGTGTGTGTGTTAAACAGACTGAATGACAGTGTAACCTGCAGAAGAGAGCGTCTGTGTTAGCTGATTGAGATTGACTTTGACAGAAGGACACACTGACAGCCCTCAAAGGACATGTTCTAGAACAAGAACAGTACAACACACACACACACACACACACACACACACACACACACACAGAGGTACCGACCAGGTCTGCTAGGGTAGAGGACGATAATGTGATAAGAAGAGGATCATCCTCCACAATAACTTCTAGCCTGAGAGCTGAAAAAGGATCAATCTACTCCTTCCTGTGTGTATGGGGTGTGTGTGTGTGTGTGTGTGTGTGGTGTGTGTGCGTGTGGTGTGTGTGTGTATGTGTGTGTGTGTGTGTGTGGTGTGTGTGTGTGTGTGAGTGGTGTGTGTGTGGTGTGTGTGTGTGAGTGGTGTGTGTGTGTGAGTGGTGTGTGTGTGTGAGGTGTGGTGTGTGTGTGTGTGGTGTGTGTGGTGTGTGTGAGTGTGTGGTGTGTGTGAGTGTGTGGTGTGTGTATGTGGTGTGTGTGTGTGTGAGTGGTGTGTGGGTGTGTGTGTGACTCCCGTCTCCGTCCCTCCCGTCTCCGTCTCTGCCCCTCCCGTCTCCGTCCCTCCCGTCTCCGTCTCTGCCCCTCCCGTCTCCGTCCCTCCCGTCTCCGTCTCTGCCCCTCCCGTCTCCGTCCCTCCAGTCTCCCGTCTCCGTCCTTCCAGTCTCCCGTCTCCGTCCTTCCAGTCTCCCGTCTCCGTCCCTCCAGTCTCCCGTCTCCGTCCTTCCAGTCTCCCGTCTCCGTCCCTCCAGTCTCCAGTCTCCGTCCTTCCAGTCTCCAGTCTCCGCCCCTCCAGTCTCCGCCCCTCCAGTCTCCGCCCCTCCAGTCTCCGCCCCTCCAGTCTCCGCCCCTCCCGTCTCTGCCCCTCCCGTCTCCGCCCCTCCAGTCTCCGCCCCTCCAGTCTCCGCCCCTCCAGTCTCCGCCCCTCCAGTCTCCGCCCCTCCAGTCTCCGCCCCTCCAGTCTCCCATCTCTGCCCCTCCCCTCTCTGCCCCTCCTGTCTCTCATCTCTCTCTCTTTCAACTCAATGGGCTTTATTGGCATGGGAAACATCTGTTAACATTGCCCAAGCAAATGAAATAGATAATAAACAAAAGTGAAATAAACAAAAAATGAACAGTAAACATTACACTCACAAAAGTTTCAAAAGAATAGAGACATTTCAAATGTCATTATGGCTATGTACAGTGTTATAACAATGTACAAATAGTTAAAGTACAAAAGGGAAAATAAATAAACAAATATGGGTTGTATTTACAATGGTGTTTGTTCTTCACTGGTTGCCCTTTTCTTGTGGCAACAGGTCACACATCTGGCTGCTGTGATGGCTGTCTCTCTGATCTATTTCTCTCTGTGTCTCTCATCTCCTTCTCTGTGTCTCATCTCCTTCTCTGTGTCTCATCTCCTTCTCTGTGTCTCTCATCTCCTTCTCTGTGTCTCTCATCTCCTTCTCTGTGTCTCTCATCTCCTTCTCTGTGTCTCTCATCTCCTTCTCTGTCTCGCTCTGTGTCTCTCATCTCCTTCTCTGTGCCTCTCATCTCCTTCTCTGTCTCTCTCTGTGTCTCATCTCCTTCTCTGTCTCTCATCTCCTTCTCTGTGTCTCTCATCTCCTTCTCTGTCTCGCTCTGTGTCTCTCATCTCCTTCTCTGTGTCTCTCATCTCCTTCTCTGTCTCTCTCTGTCTCTCATCTCCTTCTCTGTCTCTCATCTCCTTCTCTGTCTCTCTCTGTGTCTCTCATCTCCTTCTCAGTGTTTCTCTGTGTCTCTCATATCCTTCTCTGTCTCTCTGTGTCTCTCATCTCCTTCTCTGTGTCTCTCATCTCCTTCTCTGTGTCTCTCATCTCCTTCTCTGTGTCTCTCATCTCCTTCTCTGTCTCTCTCATCCCCTTCTCTGTCTCTCTCATCTCCTTCTCTGTGTCTCTCATCTCCTTCTCTGTGTCTCTCATCTCCTTCTCTGTGTCTCTCATCTTCTTCTCTGTGTCTCTCATCTCCTTCTCTGTGTCTCTCTGTGTCTCTCATCTCCTTCTCTGTCTCTCTCATCCCCTTCTCTGTGTCTCTCATCTCCTTCTCTGTCTCTCTCATCTCCTTCTCTGTCTCTCTCATCTCATTCTCTGTGTCTCATCTCCTTCTCTGTGTCTCTCTTATATATTTCTCTATTGATCACTCTCCTTCTCATCTTATTCTCTCTCTTCCTTTCTGTCACACTCTCTTATCCCTCCAGGCCGTCGGGTGCTTGTAAAAAGCATTAGCTAGAGCTGTCAGTGTGTGTGTCCTCACCCATCCTCTCCTCGTGTTGTTGCTGATCATCACCATCATCCCTCAGTCTGTTAGCTGATATTTTCACTGTGTGTGTGTGTGTGTGATCGTGCATGTGTGAGACTGTGTGTGTGTGTGTGTGTGTGTGTGTGTGAGAGATATATTCACTGTGTGTGTGATATTTTCACTGTGTGTGTGTGTGTGATCGTGCATGTGTGAGACCGTGTGTGTGTGTGTTGTGTGAGACCGTGTGTGTGTGTTTGTATGTGTGTGATATATTCACTGTATTACTTCACAGGGATCAATAAGATCTTCCTTTATCGCCGTGGTGATGTGTCTCAGATTGCTTTCAGGACAATTTGCCACGGCAACAACCACCATTCATCACATCAGCCACAGAGACATCGACTACTGCCCTGCCTGGACCACAGCTCCCAGCATGCAATCTGCTCTGCCTGCTGCCACTGACTACACATCCCAGCATTCCCAATGATAATGGGGGTGTTCTAGGATGTTGTGTTTGTCCGTCACACAGCCAGTGGACCCTGCTGCTGTTCCTACTGACTAGACAAACACATTCACATAGTGGACCCTGCTGCTGTTCCTAATGACAAGACAAACACATTCACATAGTGGACCAGAACATCACCAGACATTCTAAACAGAACACATTCACACAGTGGACCAGAACATCAGACATTGTAAACAGAACACATTCACACAGTGGACCAGAACATCAGACATTCTAAACAGAACACATTCACATAGAGGACCAGAACATCAGACATTCTAAACAGAACACATTCACATAGTGGACCAGAACATCACCAGACATTCTAAACAGAACACATTCACATAGTGGACCAGAACATCAGACATTCTAAACAGAACACATTCACATAGTGGACCAGAACATCACCAGACATTCTAAACAGAACACATTCACATAGAGGACCAGAACATCACCAGACATTTCTAAACAGAACACATTCACATAGTGGACCAGAACATCACCAGACATTTCTAAACAGAACACATTCACATAGTGGACCAGAACATCAGACATTCTAAACAGAACACATTCACATAGTGGACCAGAACATCACCAGACATTCTAAACAGAACACATTCACATAGTGGACCAGAACATCAGACATTCTAAACAGAACACATTCACATAGTGGACCAGAACATCAGACATTCTAAACAGAACACATTCACATAGTGGACCAGAACATCACCAGACATTCTAAACAGAACACATTCACATAGTGGACCAGAACATCACCAGACATTCTAAACAGAACACATTCACATAGTGGACCAGAACATCAGACATTCTAAACAGAACACATTCACATAGTGGACCAGAACATCAGACATTCTAAACAGAACACATTCACATAGTGGACCAGAACATCATCAGACATTCTAAACAGAACACATTCACATAGTGGACCAGAACATCACCAGCCATTCTAAACAGAACACATTCACATAGTGGACCAGAACATCAGACATTCTAAACAGAACACATTCACATAGTGGACCAGAACATCACCAGACATTTCTAAACAGAACACATTCACATAGTGGACCAGAACATCACCAGACATTTCTAAACAGAACACATTCACATAGAGGACCAGAACATCAACAGACATTTCTAAACAGAACACATTCACATAGTGGACCAGAACATCAGACATTCTAAACAGAACACATTCACATAGTGGACCAGAACATCAACAGCCATTCTAAACAGAACACAGTCACATAGTGGACCAGAACATCACCAGCCATTCTAAACAGAACACATTCACATAGTGGACCAGAACATCAGACATTCTAAACAGAACACATTCACATAGTGGACCAGAACATCAGACATTCTAAACAGAACACATTCACATAGTGGACCAGAACATCACCAGACATTCTAAACAGAACACATTCACATAGTGGACCAGAACATCACCAGACATTCTAAACAGAACACATTCACATAGTGGACCAGAACATCACCAGACATTCTAAACAGAACACATTCACATAGTGGACCAGAACATCACCAGACATTCTAAACAGAACACATTCACATAGTGGACCAGAACATCACCAGACATTCTAAACAGAACACATTCACATAGTGGACCAGAACATCACCAGACATTCTAAACAGAACACATTCACATAGAGGACCAGAACATCACCAGACATTCTAAACAGAACACATTCACACAGTGGACCAGAACATCAGACATTCTAAACAGAACACATTCACATAGTGGACCAGAACATCACCAGCCATTCTAAACAGAACACATTCACATAGTGGACCAGAACATCAGACATTCTAAACAGAACACATTCACATAGAGGACCAGAACATCACCAGACATTCTAAACAGAACACATTCACATAGTGGACCAGAACATCACCAGACATTCTAAACAGAACACATTCACATAGAGGACCAGAACATCAGACATTCTAAACAGAACACAGTCACATAGTGGACCAGAACATCAGACATTCTAAACAGAACACATTCACATAGTGGACCAGAACATCACCAGACATTCTAAACAGAACACATTCACATAGTGGACCAGAACATCAGACATTCTAAACATAACACATTCACATAGTGGACCAGAACATCACCAGACATTCTAAACAGAACACATTCACATAGTGGACCAGAACATCACCAGACATTCTAAACAGAACACATTCACATAGTGGACCAGAACATCAGACATTCTAAACAGAACACATTGACATAGTGGACCAGAACATCACCAGACATTCTAAACAGAACACATTCACATAGTGGACCAGAACATCAGACATTCTAAACAGAACACATTCACATAGTGGACCAGAACATCAGACATTCTAAACAGAACACATTCACATAGTGGACCAGAACATCAGACATTTTAAACAGAACACATTCACATAGTGGACCAGAACATCACCAGACATTCTAAACAGAACACATTCACATAGTGGACCAGAACATCAGACATTCTAAACAGAACACATTCACATAGTGGACCAGAACATCAGACATTCTAAACAGAACACATTCACATAGTGGACCAGAACATCACCAGACATTCTAAACAGAACACATTCACATAGTGGACCAGAACATCACCAGACATTCTAAACAGAACACATTCACATAGTGGACCAGAACATCACCAGACATTCTAAACACAACACATTCACATAGTGGACCAGAACATCAGACATTCTAAACAGAACACATTCACATAGTGGACCAGAACATCACCAGACATTCTAAACAGAACACATTCACATAGTGGACCAGAACATCAGACATTCTAAACAGAACACATTCACATAGAGGACCAGAACATCACAAGACATTCTAAACAGAACACATTCACATAGTGGACCAGAACATCACCAGACATTCTAAACAGAACACATTCACATAGTGGACCAGAACATCAGACATTCTAAACAGAACACATTCACATAGTGGACCAGAACATCACCAGACATTCTAAACAGAACACATTCACATAGTGGACCAGAACATCACCAGACATTCTAAACAGAACACATTCACATAGTGGACCAGAACATCAGACATTCTAAACAGAACACATTCACATAGTGGACCAGAACATCAGACATTCTAAACAGAACACATTCACATAGAGGACCAGAACATCAGACATTCTAAACAGAACACATTCACATAGTGGACCAGAACATCAGAAGTTCTAAACAGAACACATTCACATAGTGGACCAGAACATCACCAGACATTCTAAACAGAACACATTCACATAGTGGACCAGAACATCAGACATTCTAAACAGAACACATTCACATAGAGGACCAGAACATCAGACATTCTAAACAGAACACATTCACATAGTGGACCAGAACATCACCAGACATTCTAAACAGAACACATTCACATAGTGGACCAGAACATCAGACATTCTAAACAGAACACATTCACATAGAGGACCAGAACATCAGACATTCTAAACAGAACACATTCACATAGTGGACCAGAACATCAGACATTCTAAACAGAACACATTCACATAGTGGACCAGAACATCAGACATTCTAAACAGAACACATTCACATAGTGGACCAGAACATCACCAGACATTCTAAACAGAACACATTCACATAGTGGACCAGAACATCAGACATTCTAAACAGAACACATTGACATAGTGGACCAGAACATCAGACATTCTAAACAGAACACATTCACACAGTGGACCAGAACATCAGACATTCTAAACAGAACACATTCACATAGTGGACCAGAACATCAGACATTCTAAACAGAAAACATTCACATAGTGGACCAGAACATCAGACATTCTAAACAGAACACATTCACATAGTGGACCAGAACATCAGACATTCTAAACAGAACACATTCACATAGTGGACCAGAACATCAGACATTCTAAACAGAACACATTCACATAGAGGACCAGAACATCAGACATTCTAAACAGAACACATTCACATAGTGGACCAGAACATCAGACATTCTAAACAGAACACATTCACATAGTGGACCAGAACATCAGACATTCTAAACAGAACACATTCACATAGTGGACCAGAACACCACCAGACATTCTAAACAGAACACATTCACATAGTGGACCAGAACACCACCAGACATTCTAAACAGAACACATTCACATAGTGGACCAGAACATCACCAGACATTCTAAACAGAACACATTCACATAGAGGACCAGAACATCAGACATTCTAAACAGAACACATTCACATAGTGGACCAGAACATCAGAAGTTCTAAACAGAACACATTCACATAGTGGACCAGAACATCACCAGACATTCTAAACAGAACACATTCACATAGTGGACCAGAACATCAGACATTCTAAACAGAACACATTCACATAGAGGACCAGAACATCAGACATTCTAAACAGAACACATTCACATAGTGGACCAGAACATCAGACATTCTAAACAGAACACATTTACATAGTGGACCAGAACATCAGACATTC
The DNA here is from genome assembly GCF_057628025.1 of Oncorhynchus mykiss. Taxonomy (NCBI): domain Eukaryota; kingdom Metazoa; phylum Chordata; class Actinopteri; order Salmoniformes; family Salmonidae; genus Oncorhynchus; species Oncorhynchus mykiss. The sequence continues at coordinate 34,564,492 of NC_143045.1, forward strand.
TAAACAGAACACATTCACATAGTGGACCAGAACATCACCAGACATTCTAAACAGAACACATTCACATAGTGGACCAGAACACCAGACATTCTAAACAGAACACATTCACATAGTGGACCAGAACATCAGAAGTTCTAAACAGAACACATTCACATAGTGGACCAGAACATCAGACATTCTAAACAGAACACATTCACATAGTGGACCAGAACATCAGAAGTTCTAAACAGAACACATTCACATAGTGGACCAGAACATCACCAGACATTCTAAACAGAACACATTCACATAGTGGACCAGAACATCACCAGACATTCTAAACAGAACACATTCACATAGTGGACCAGAACATCAGACATTCTAAACAGAACACATTCACATAGTGGACCAGAACATCAGACATTCTAAACAGAACACATTCACATAGTGGACCAGAACATCAGACATTCTAAACAGAACACATTCACATAGTGGACCAGAACATCAGAAGTTCTAAACAGAACACATTCACATAGTGGACCAGAACATCACCAGACATTCTAAACAGAACACATTCACATAGTGGACCAGAACATCACCAGACATTCTAAACAGAACACATTCACATAGTGGACCAGAACATCAGACATTCTAAACAGAACACATTCACATAGTGGACCAGAACATCAGACATTCTAAACAGAACACATTCACATAGTGGACCAGAACATCAGACATTCTAAACAGAACACATTCACATAGAGGAACAGAACATCACCAGACATTCTAAACAGAACACATTCACATAGAGGACCAGAACATCACAAGACATTCTAAACAGAACACATTCACATAGTGGACCAGAACATCACCAGACATTCTAAACAGAACACATTCACATAGTGGACCAGAACATCAGACATTCTAAACAGAACATATTCACATAGTGGACCAGAACATCACCAGACATTCTAAACAGAACACATTCACATAGTGGACCAGAACATCAGACATTCTAAACAGAACACATTCACATAGTGGACCAGAACATCAGACATTCTAAACAGAACACATTCACATAGTGGACCAGAACATCAGACATTCTAAACAGAACACATTCACATAGTGGACCAGAACATCAGACATTCTAAACAGAACACATTCACATAGTGGACCAGAACATCACCAGACATTCTAAACAGAACACATTCACATAGTGGACCAGAACATCAGACATTCTAAACAGAACACATTCACATAGTGGACCAGAACATCACCAGACATTCTAAATAGAACACATTCACATAGAGGACCAGAACATCACCAGACATTCTAAACAGAACACATTCACATAGTGGACCAGAACATCAGACATTCTAAACAGAACACATTCACATAGTGGACCAGAACATCAGACATTCTAAACAGAACACATTCACATAGTGGACCAGAACATCAGACATTCTAAACAGAACACATTCACATAGTGGACCAGAACATCACCAGACATTCTAAACAGAACACATTCACATAGTGGACCAGAACATCAGACATTCTAAACAGAACACATTCACATAGTGGACCAGAACATCACCAGACATTCTAAACAGAACACATTCACATAGTGGACCAGAACATCAGACATTCTAAACAGAACACATTCACATAGTGGACCAGAACATCAGACATTCTAAACAGAACATATTCACATAGTGGACCAGAACATCAGACATTCTAAACAGAACACATTCACATAGTGGACCAGAACATCAGACATTCTAAACAGAACACATTCACATAGTGGACCAGAACATCAACAGCCATTCTAAACAGAACACATTCACATAGTGGACCAGAACATCACCAGACATTCTAAACAGAACACATTCACATAGTGGACCAGAACATCAACAGCCATTCTAAACAGAACACATTCACATAGTGGACCAGAACATCACCAGCCATTCTAAACAGAACACATTCACATAGTGGACCAGAACATCACCAGCCATTCTAAACAGAACACATTCACATAGTGGACCAGAACATCAGACATTCTAAACAGAACACATTCACATAGTGGACCAGAACATCAGACATTCTAAACAGAACACATTCACATAGTGGATCAGAACATCACCAGACATTCTAAACAGAACACATTCACATAGTGGACCAGAACATCAGACATTCTAAACACAACACATTCACATAGTGCCACATGTCTTTCCACTGTTGTGTTGCAGTAGGGTTGTTATTGCCATTAGACAACCACTGTGCAGCTCTGGAGTGGTACAAGGTACCTAGCAACCGCAGACACAGAAGCCTCACTCCACACAAACTCTGTGTGTCTCAGCGATCGATACACAGCCTCCATGGAGCCACAATTTAATACCAGCTATTTACTGGCCTCTACCTTGTTGTACTCGAAGTCATCTCCCCTCCTCTTCTCTCTCTCTCTCTCTCCTTCTCTCTTGCCAACAGTCCTTTCTTTCTCCATCTCTCTTGCCAACTCTCTCTTCTCTCTCTCCCTCGCTCGCTCCCTCACCAGATTGCATCACTTCCTCCAGGAGGACATTGACACAGGAAAGAACAGGAGGAGAGGTAGAGATGAAGGGCGGGAAGGAGTCATTGAAAGATGGAAGGAAGGGAGAAAATGAACAGAAAGGCAAAGAGAGGGGGAGGGCGGGAATTGGAGATGGAGAGACGGAAGGGGGAGGGAGAGATTGAGAGAGGTCTGGATTATGTCTCTGTAATCGTGTTAGTTGGCGGCTCGAGGCCTGGCCTCTCCAGCTGTTCCACACACACACACCACCTGTGTCTGCCTGATGGACAGCTCATTCATCACAATTAACCAATTACAGCCTGTGCCTGCCTGACTGAGAAAGAGGGAGAGAAAGAGAGAGGTGGAGAGAGAAAGGGAGAGGGCGAGACAGAGCGAGAGGGGGAGAGTGAGAAAGGGAGAGAAAGGGAGAGGGGGAGAGAGCGAGAAAGAGACAGATAGAGGGGGGAGAGAGAAAGGGAGAGGGA